>NC_091372.1:13489372-13605275 GCF_038502225.1 Cherax quadricarinatus | reverse complement strand
TCCTTTCTGAATCTAAATTTTCCCAACTTGAACCCACTGCTGCAAGTCCCGCCTTGGTTAGATATTTTTAACACGTTATTTACCCAAATACCTGGGCATGATAGTGGCTATCTTTGTACTTAGCAAATCAAAATTGTGATTACACATTGTAACCTTTACAAAGAAATTAACTTTACTTTACCCTTTTGTGTGTCTTCCATTTATGCACCTCAATCATTTCCCCCCCCCCTAATTAAATGCATTTCCAAAGAACAGATTCAGTAATCTTAGTCTATCCTTGCAGGAAAGATTTCTGGTACACGGGATCACCTCGTCATCCTTCTCTCTGTTATCAACACATTTTTGTCTATTCTGTAATATAGAGACCACAACTGCACAGCACAGTCTAAATGAGACCTTACCAAGGCTATATAAAGTTGAAGTATAATCTGAGGATGCCTAGCATTAATACTTCTAGATTTGAAGCCAAGAATTACATTAGCTTTATTGTAAATACGTATGCACTGTCCTCTTGGCTTTTGATTACCATAAAGCAGAACTTCTAAACCTTTTTTGGTTCAGTGACCGAGATCTACTTTATTCAGTTTATAAGTGCCATGGTTATTTTTTTTTCAAAGCTTGCTATACTAAACTGTATGTCACTTCTTCAACCACTGCATCAACCTATCCAACTCTTCATTTAGCGCTCTAGTATCTTCATCAGAATTAATGACAAACTAGGTGGTACAGACAAAATGGTAGTAAATGAAGTTTTAACCAGCAAGTAGTTTAAAAAAGCCAAATATATGAATGACACAACAAGACTAAGCCTCTTAAGTGCAGACCATCTTTAAACATTTTCAATGATTATAATTATCATTATTTATTACATTTATCTGGGGGAGCACTAAACCCATATGGATATTACATCACCTGGGATACGGAAACACTCAGACTCAAACTAAGGGAGACAATGTACAATTCTTTGTTCCAATTCCTTGGATCATAAGTCCCTCACTAACACCAGCTACTTTAAAGTAGCCTTACTGAAGTAAAGCTACTTTAAAGTAGCCTTACTGAAGTAAAGCTACTTTAAAGTAGCTTTACTGAAGTAAAGCTACTTTAAAGTAGCTTTACTGAAGTAAAGCTACTTTAAAGTAGCTTTACTGAAGTAAAGTTACTTTAAAGTAGCTGAAACTTACACTGAGCTTATCTTAGTGGTAAATGTTAAACTATTTCTAAAAAGATATTAAAAGGACTCAATGGTAATAAGTTGCTTTAACTGACTTTATTGGGTTATCCTAGTTAATTTACACACGTTACTATGTATGATCATTGTAGTCACCAAAATTTGTAAATAACAATGGTTATAAATGACCATAATTTTTAAAGGGGTGGACCGGAAAGCCAGCGGAAGGCCTCGGTCAGATGACCAAAAGCTCCAAAGGCGGGTCATCATCTGACTAAGACCCGCGTCAGGAAACATTTGTCTTGTTTCCTGACGAACCTTACCTAACCTAACCTAACCAAAATTTGTATAAGTAACTGTACTTATGTGTACCTGTACCTAAATACTTGCAATTCACAAATAATTAAGGAATAGCTGACATTATTAACATACTTTATAGGAAACAAAGTTAGACAACAAACATTGTGACAGATTACACAGGAATTAGACTGACTTTATCTGAGATCTCCAGTCACATATTATAAGCCTAGAAAGGTGATAAATTAAGATATAAGCCAAAATAAGCCTACTGAGTCAAGTATTATGATTGAGATTACATAAAAGAGTTGAGTCAAACTCACCTAATCTGAGCTCACCAGTTAAATAAGTTTATTTGGCTACAGCTCACCAGTTAAATAAGTTTATTTGGCTACAGCTCACCAGTTAAATAAGTTTATTTGGCTACAGGTACTCATAAGTACAATTCTCATACAAAGTTTAACATGTGTAAATTATCAAGGATAATCCATAAAAGTCAAAGTGACTTATTGCCATTGTAAGCCTAGAGGTGATAAATTACCAGAATATGAGGCGAGATAATTGTAACGAGACACAAGTTATTTAGTCGAGTTATTGTATAACCTGAACTTTGTCAAGTATAACAGGCCTAGAGGTGATAATTTATATGCTGAGTGAGGATAAATTACAAGGATATGAGGATAAATTACAAGGATATGAGGATAAATTACAAGGATATGAGGATAAATTACAAGGATATGAGGATAAATTACAAGGATATGAGGATAAATTACAAGGATATGAGGATAAATTACAAGGATATGAGGATAAATTACAAGGATATGAGGATAAATTAAAAGGATGTGAGGATAAATTACGAGGATACAAGGATAAATTACGAGGATACAAGGATAAATTACGAGGATACAAGGATAAATTACGAGGATACAAGGATAAATTACGAGGATATAAGGATAAATTACGAGGATACAAGGATAAATTACGAGGATATAAGGATAAATTACGAGGATACAAGGATAAATTACGAGGATACAAGGATAAATTACGAGGATACAAGGATAAATTACGAGGATACAAGGATAAATTACGAGGATACAAGGATAAATTACGAGGATACAAGGATAAATTACGAGGATACAAGGATAAATTACGAGGATACAAGGATAAATTACGGATACAAGGATAAATTACGAGGATACAAGGATAAATTACGAGGATATAAGGATAAATCAGAAGGATAAGAGGTAAGATAAGGGTGGAGAGAGAAAAGTTACATAAGTATAAATTACTGACCTAATCTGAGTTCACCAAAGTTGCCACAACCAATTTTCTTGCCAACTCTGAAGTTTGGACCAACAAATAGTTCTAGAGAGTTAGAGGAGGAGGAGGTTCTTGATCCAGGCTGCATGGTGGTGGTGGCCGTCCTGTTAGCAGTACTGGCTCTTGATACTCTCCTGGAGGCTGGCTCCTGGTCCTCCTTACCCCCTCCACCACCACCACCACGCTCCCTCCTCTCCCCCTTCTGCATGTCTGCTCACCAGCAGCAGCAGCAGCTTCCAGCAGACACAAGACTCACCACCATATACCTGTGTGTCTGCCAGGCCGCCCCTACCACCACCCTCACTTCATCTCTTCTCCATCTTATTTCCTCGATATACGCACCATTTTCCACGCTCTCTGCCCACCACGACGCACACACCGCACTGGGGGACACACCAATTTTATTCACAAGGGGGTTAAGTGGTTTAATATAG
Organism: Cherax quadricarinatus; assembly: GCF_038502225.1. NCBI lineage: Eukaryota > Metazoa > Arthropoda > Malacostraca > Decapoda > Parastacidae > Cherax > Cherax quadricarinatus. The sequence continues at coordinate 13,602,056 of NC_091372.1, read as the reverse complement.
GTTAAATATGAGTAAGATGAGAGAGAGGAGTCACCGCGAGCTGTGAGCTCTGCTAAATCTTTTTAACGCGGATCGATACACTCGAACTTGTACCTCACTCAAATTAACATCCAAAATTAAATTAAACTCCATTATTAAATTATTATTACCATCTTAAACCCTAGTATAATTAATTTAACGCATTTCTCTATCTCTCTTATTTAAAATAATTCATTGTATATTTTATAATACTGATATCAAGTTGACATTATGATTCTGACAAACATTTGACCACCTGATTCAACCAAAATAAATACAAATAATGTTTGTTATGTTAAGTGTATGTTAGTGTGTTATATGTTGTCTTGTATTGTTTTATGTTGTTCAATTTAAAAGTGGAAATAAAGAGAGGAAGTGAGAGAATGTGTACAGTGTAGTGTTGGGTACTATGTCGTCTGGCGGAGGAGGGGAAGTACTGCGGCTGCTGCTAGCGGTGCTGCTGCTGCTGTTGGCGGTGCTGCTAGCGGTGGTGGTGCTGCTTGTGGCGGTGCTGATGCTAACAGTGCTGATGCTGCTGCTAGCGGTGCTGATGCTAACAGTGCTGATGCTGCTGCTAGCGGTGCTGATGCTAACAGTGCTGCTGCTAGCGGTGCTGATGCTAACAGTGCTGCTGCTAGCGGTGCTGATGCTAACAGTGCTGCTGCTAGCGGTGCTGATGCTAACAGTGCTGCTGCTAGCGGTGCTGATGCTAACAGTGCTGCTGCTAGCGGTGCTGATGCTAACAGTGCTGCTGCTAGCGGTGCTGATGCTAACAGTGCTGCTGCTAGCGGTGCTGATGCTAACAGTGCTGCTGCTAGCGGTGCTGATGCTAACAGTGCTGCTGCTAGCGGTGCTGATGCTAACAGTGCTGCTGCTAGCGGTGCTGATGCTAACAGTGCTGCTGCTAGCGGTGCTGATGCTAACAGTGCTGCTGCTAGCGGTGCTGATGCTAACAGTGCTGCTGCTAGCGGTGCTGATGCTAACAGTGCTGCTGCTAGCGGTGCTGATGCTAACAGTGCTGCTGCTAGCGGTGCTGCTGCTGCTGTTGGCGGTGCTGCTGCTGCTAGCGGTGCTGATGCTGCTTGTGGCGGTGCTGATGCTGCTGCTAGCGGTGCTGATGCTAACAGTGCTGATGCTGCTACTAGCGGTGCTGATGCTAACAGTGCTGATGCTGCTGCTAGCGGTGCTGATGCTAACAGTGCTGATGCTGCTGCTAGCGGTGCTGATGCTGCTGTTGGCGGTGCTGCTGCTGCTAGCGGTGCTGATGCTGCTTGTGGCGGTGCTGCTACTAGCGGTGCTGCTGCTGTTGGCGGTGCTGCTGCTGCTAGCAGTGGTGGTGCTGCTTGTGGCGGTGCTGCTGCTAGCGGTGCTGTTGGTGTTGCTGCTGCTGCTAGCGGTGGTGGTGCTGCTTGTGGCGGTGCTGATGCTAACAGTGCTGATGCTGCTAGCGGTGCTGATGCTGCTGTTGGCGGTGCTGTTGCTGCTAGCGGTGCTGATACTGCTTGTGGCATTGCTGATGCTGCTGCTAGCGGTGCTGATGCTAACAGTGCTGATGCTGCTACTAGCGGTGCTGATGCTAACAGTGCTGATGCTGCTGCTAGCAGTGCTGATGCTAACAGTGCTGATGGATCCCAGGTTACAACCTATACAGATGTGACAGAGTGAACAGGCAAAAGGGGGGGGGGTTGGCCTGTACATTGCAGAGTCACTTGTTTGCACAGAACTGCTAAATGCCTCAAATGATGTAGTGGAAGTTTTAGCAGTAAAGGTCGAGAACCAAAACCTAGTCATTGTGATAGTCTACAAGCCTCCGGATGCAACATCCCAGCAATTCCAGGAACAGCTGTTAAAAATTGACCACTGGAAAACCTTCCAGCTCCTGCACCCAACATCTTGCTCCTGGGGGATTTCAACTTAAGGCACCTAAAATGGAGGAATATAGCAAATAATATTGTTGCAGTAATAACACCAGGAGGCAGCTCTGATGAAAACTCACACTCACGCGAGCTTTTAAATCTCTGCACAAAATTCAATTTAAACCAGCAAATAATAGAGCCTACTAGACTGGAGAATACACTAGACCTCATCTTCACTAACAATGATGATCTGATAAGAAATATCACCATATCAAAAACAATATACTCAGATCACAACATAATTGAGGTTCAGTCATGTATGCGCGGAGCCCCAGACCGACATAATGAGATTAGTCACGAGGGAGCATTCACCAAATTCAACTTCAATAACAAAAACATAAAGTGGGACCAAGTAAACCAAGTCCTAACCGATATAAGCTGGGAAGATATACTAAGCAACACAGACCCCAACTTATGCCTAGAACAGATTAACTCGGTGGCACTCGATGTATGCACAAGGCTTATTCCTCTAAGAAAAAGGAGGAGTAGATGTAAAACAGAAAGAGACAGGCGCTCCCTTTACAGGCGACGGAAAAGAATAACAGAGCGGCTAAAAGAGGTCAATATATCTGAAATGCGTAGGGAGACACTGGTCAGAGAAATAGCAAGCATCGAACTTAAGCTAAAAGAATCCTTTAGGAGTCAGGAATCGCGGGAAGAACTAAAAGCCATAAATGAAATCGAAAGAAACCCAAAGAATTTCGTTTCTTATGCCAAATCAAAGTCGAGAACAACGTCCAGTATTGGGCCCCTACTTAAACAAGATGGGTCCTACACAGATGACAGCAAGGAAATGAGTGAGCTACTCAAGTCCCAATATGACTCAGTTTTTAGCAAGCTGCTAACCAGACTGAGAGTCGAAGATCAAAATGAATTTTTTATGAGAGAGCCACAAAATTTGATTAACACAAGCCTATCCGATGTTATCCTGACGCCAAATGACTTCGAACAGGCGATAAATGACATGCCCATGCACTCTGCCCCAGGGCCAGACTCATGGAACTCTGTGTTCATCAAGAACTGCAAGAAGCCCCTATCACGAGCCTTTTCCATCCTATGGAGAGGGAGCATGGACACGGGGGTCGTCCCACAGTTACTAAAAACAACAGACATAGCCCCACTCCACAAAGGGGGCAGTAAAGCAACAGCAAAGAACTACAGACCAATAGCACTAACATCCCATATCATAAAAATCTTTGAAAGGGTCCTAAGAAGCAAGATCACCACGCATCTAGAAACCCATCAGTTACACAACCCAGGGCAACATGGGTTTAGAACAGGTCGCTCCTGTCTGTCTCAACTATTGGACCACTACGACAAGGTCCTAAATGCACTAGAAGACAAAAAGAATGCAGATGTAATATATACAGACTTTGCAAAAGCCTTCGACAAGTGTGACCATGGCGTAATAGCGCACAAAATGCGTGCTAAAGGAATAACAGGAAAAGTCGGTCGATGGATCTATAATTTCCTCACTAACAGAACACAGAGAGTAGTCGTCAAGAGAGTAAAGTCCGAGGCAGCTACGGTGAAAAGCTCTGTTCCACAAGGCACAGTACTCGCTCCCATCTTGTTCCTCATCCTTATATCCGACATAGACAAGGATGTCAGCCACAGCACCGTGTCTTCCTTTGCAGATGACACCCGAATCTGCATGACAGTGTCTTCCATTGCAGACACTGCAAAGCTCCAGGCAGACATCAACCAAATCTTTCAGTGGGCTGCAGAAAACAATATGAAGTTCAACGATGAGAAATTTCAATTACTCAGATATGGTAAACATGAGGAAATTAAATCTTCATCAGAGTACAAAACAAATTCTGGCCACAAACTGGAGCGAAACACCAACGTCAAAGACCTGGGAGTGATCATGTCGGAGGATCTCACCTTCAAGGACCATAACATTGTATCAATCGCATCTGCTAGAAAAATGACAGGATGGATAATGAGAACCTTCAAAACTAGGGAGGCCAAGCCCATGATGACACTCTTCAGGTCACTTGTTCTATCTAGGCTGGAATATTGCTGCACACTAACAGCACCTTTCAAGGCAGGTGAAATTGCCGACCTAGAAAATGTACAGAGAACTTTCACGGCGCGCATAACGGAGATAAAACACCTCAATTATTGGGAGCGCTTGAGGTTCCTAAACCTGTATTCCCTGGAACGCAGGAGGGAGAGATACATGATTATATACACCTGGAAAATCCTAGAGGGACTAGTACCGAACTTGCACACGAAAATCACTCATTACGAAAGCAAAAGACTTGGCAGACGATGCACCATCCCCCCAATGAAAAGCAGGGGTGTCACTAGCACGTTAAGAGACCATACAATAAGTGTCAGGGGCCCGAGACTGTTCAACTGCCTCCCAGCACACATAAGGGGGATTACCAACAGACCCCTGGCAGTCTTCAAGCTGGCACTGGACAAGCACCTAATGTCAGTTCCGGATCAGCCGGGCTGTGGCTCGTATGTTGGTTTGCGTGCAGCCAGCAGCAACAGCCTGGTTGATCAGGCTCTGATCCACCAGGAGGCCTGGTCTCAGACCGGGCCGCGGGGGCGTTGACCCCCGGAACTCTCTCCAGGTAAACTCCAGATGCTGCTGCTAGCGGTGCTGATGCTGCTGTTGGCGGTGCTGCTGCTGCTAGCGGTGCTGATGCTGCTTGTGGCGGTGCTGCTACTAGCGGTGCTGCTGCTGTTGGCGGTGCTGCTGCTGCTAGCAGTGGTGGTGCTGCTTGTGGCGGTGCTGCTGCTAGCGGTGCTGTTGGTGTTGCTGCTGCTGCTAGCGGTGGTGGTGCTGCTTGTGGCGGTGCTGATGCTAACAGTGCTGATGCTAACAGTGCTGATGCTGCTAGCGGTGCTGATGCTGCTGTTGGCGGTGCTGTTGCTGCTAGCGGTGCTGATGCTGCTTGTGGCGGTGCTGCTGCTAGCGGTGCTGCTGCTGCTAGCGGTGGTGGTGTTGCTTGTGGCGGTGCTGATGCTAACAGTGCTGCTGCTAGCGGTGCTGATGCTGCTTGTGGCGGTGCTGCTGCTGCTTGTGGCGGTGCTGATGCTAACAGTGCTGATGCTGCTGCTAGCGGTGCTGATGCTGTTGGCGGTGCTGCTGCTGCTAGCGGTGCTGATGCTGCTTGTGGCGGTGCTGATGCTGCTGTTGGCGGTGCTGCTGCTGCTAGCGGTGCTGATGCTGCTTGTGGCGGTGCTGCTGCTAGCGGTGCTGATGCTGCTGTTGGCGGTGCTGCTTCTAGCGGTGGTGGTGCTGCTGTTGGCGGTGCTGCTTCTGCTAGCGGTGTTGATGCTGCTTGTGGCGGTGCTGCTGCTAGCGGTGCTGATGCTGCTGTTGGCTGTGCTGCTTCTGCTAGCGGTGGTGGTGCTGCTGTTGGCGGTGCTGCTTCTGCTAGCGGTGTTGATGCTGCAAGCGGTGGTGGTGGTGCTGCTGTTGGCGGTGCTGCTGCTGCTAGAGGTGCTGATGCTGCTTGTGGCGGTGCTGCTACTAGCGGTGCTGCTGCTGTTGGCGGTGCTGCTGCTGCTAGCAGTGGTGGTGCTGCTTGTGGCGGTGCTGCTGCTAGCGGTGCTGATGCTGCTAGCAGTGCTGATGCTGCTGTTGGCGGTGCTGTTGCTGCTAGCGGTGCTGATGCTGCTTGTGGCGGTGCTGCTGCTAGCGGTGCTGCTGCTGCTAGCGGTGGTGGTGCTGCTTGTGGCGGTGCTGATGCTAACAGTGCTGCTGCTAGCGGTGCTGATGCTGCTGTTGGCGGTGCTGCTGCTGCTAGCGGTGCTGATGCTGCTTGTGGCGGTGCTGCTACTAGCGGTGCTGCTGCTGTTGGCGGTGCTGCTGCTGCTAGCAGTGGTGGTGCTGCTTGTGGCGGTGCTGCTGCTAGCGGTGCTGTTGGTGTTGCTGCTGCTGCTAGCGGTGGTGGTGCTGCTTGTGGCGGTGCTGATGCTAACAATGCTGATGCTGCTGTTGGCGGTGCTGTTGCTGCTAGTGGTGCTGATGCTGCTTGTGGCGGTGCTGCTGCTAGCGGTGCTGCTGCTGCTTGTGGCAGTGCTGATGCTAACAGTGCTGATGCTGCTGCTAGCGGTGCTGATGCTGTTGGCGGTGCTGCTGCTGCTAGCAGTGGTGGTGCTGCTTGTGGCGGTGCTGCTGCTAGCGGTGCTGATGCTGCTAGCAGTGCTGATGCTGCTGAGCGGTGGTGGTGCTGCTGTTGGCGGTGCTGCTTCTGCTAGCGGTGTTGATGCTGCTTGTGGCGGTGCTGCTGCTAGCGGTGCTGATGCTGCTGTTGGCTGTGCTGCTGCTAGCGGTGGTGGTGCTGCTGTTGGCGGTGCTGCTTCTGCTAGCGGTGTTGATGCTGCAAGCGGTGGTGGTGGTGCTGCTGTTGGCGGTGCTGCTGCTGCTAGAGGTGCTGATGCTGCTGCTAGCGGTGCTGATGCTAGCGGTGATGCTGCTGGTGCTGTTGGCGGTGCTGCTTCTAGTGGTAAGATAAGATAAGATTTCGTTCGGATTTTTAACCCAGGAGGGTTAGCCATCCAGGATAACCCAAGAAAGTCAGTGCGTCATCGAGGACTGTCTAACTTATTTCCATTGGGGTCCTTAACCTTGTCCCCCAGGATGCCACCCACACCAGTCGACTAACACCCAGGTACCTATTTGCTGCTAGGTGAACAGGACAACAGGTGTAAGGAAACGTGTCGAAATGTTTCCACCCGCCGGGAATCGAACCCGGGCCCTCCGTGTGTGAAGCGGGAGCTTTAGCCACCAGGCCACCGGTGCTGCTGTTGTTGGTGGCGGTGCTGCTGTTGGTGGCAGTGCTGCTGCTGTTGGCGGTACTGTTGTTGGCGGCGGTGCTGCTGTTCTTGGCGGTGCTGCTGCTGGCAGTGCTGTTGTTGGTGGCTGTGCTGTTGCTGTTGGCGGTGCTGCTGTTGTTGGCGGTGTTGTTGGCAGTGTCGCTGCTGTTGGCAGCGGTGCTGCTGCTGTTGTTGCTGGCAGTGCTGCTGTTGTTAGTGGCGATGCTGCTGTTGTTGGCGGTGCCGCTGCTGTTGGCGGCGGTGCTGCTGTTGGCGGTGCTGCTAGTGTTGGTGGCGGTGCTGCTGTTGGTGGCGATGCTGCTGTTGTTGGTGTTGATACTGTTGGCGGTTCTGCAGTTGGTGAGGGTGCTGTTGGTGGTGCTACTGGCGGTGCCGGTGCTACTGGCGGCGGCGGTGCCTGTGCTGCTGGTACTGCTGGCGGCGCCTGTACTGCTTACGATGCTGATGCTGACTGTTCTGCTTCTGGTGCTGACGGCGGTGCTGCTGCTGACGGTGCTGATGCTGGCAGTGCTGGTATAAGTTTATCCAGGTTATACACACAGTTACATAGACTATCATACACAGTAACATATCAATAACAACACTGCGCTAGCCAAGGATTCGAACCCATGTTGTACTGGCCTGCCTCATGGTAAGCGAGAACCACATAACGCTTTAAACCACAGGACCACCCAACCCTACAAGAATGGCGTAGCCAGCACAGTGCTAGCTGTTGGGCCGCCATCCGAGGACATACGGAGGTGTGGGAGCTTCTAAGCTAATTTCATTCTCATCCCTGTTTGGTGTACTAGCCTCACCAGCAGTATTTATATATTATTGTAACCTCGAACGAGTGGTATTGATCAATAACAACACTGCATTGTTGTTATTGATCAATACCACTCGTTCGTGGTTACAATATAACAGTAACATATGTGTATAGAACCTGGGATAACCCAAAAAAGTCAGTAACTTATTTCCGTTGGAGTCCTTTTAATACCTTATTATTATACTATAAAGGCAATAATATCTTATTATTATACTATAAAGGAGATATATCAGGAATAAGGTAAATGAGTTATTTATATTTACAAGTGTGTTAGTTAAAACAAAAAATAAAAAATCATTCTCCTCCCTTACACACATAAGGGGGATTACCAACAGACCCCTGGCAGTCTTCAAGCTGGCACTGGACAAGCACCTAAAGTCAGTTCCTGATCAGCCGGGCTGTGGCTCGTACGTTGGTTTGCGTGCAGCCAGCAGCAACAGCCTGGTTGATCAGGCGCTGATCCACCAGGAGGCCTGGTCACAGACCGGGCCGCGGGGGCGTTGACCCCCGAAACTCTCTCCAGGTAAACTCCAGGTTACTGTCACTAGATTCATTAGGTACCTTTTTACTCTCTTGAACTGGTTCATGCTGTGACTGGCTTTAACATGCCCTTCAAGGAAGGTTCCTTGATGCTAGTGAGGGGCTCTTGATCTAGGGTATTGGATATGTGCTCCAGTTCCCTGAATTAAACCTGAATACCTTCCATTCCCCCCACAGGCTCTGTATAACCCTACGGCAGGCAGTCTGTTCCATTCCTTTATTGCTGTACAATGAAAGGTGTTTGAAGCCTGGCCACTGACTGTGGCTGCTACAAAGTTGTGCTCTCTCCCCCTAGTACAATGATTGCTTTGGTTCCCAACCTTGACAAAACTGACAGCAAGATATTCTGGACACTGTGAGAAATTTTATAAACTTGATTTAATTTCAGTTGTTTTACTCTGTCTTCAATATTTAGCATATCCAGTTGTTGTAATTCATCCTGGCCTACATGTTCTCTTGGTCCCAGGTCCAGGATGTATATTACCATTTTGTTCTGGGTGATTTGCAGTTTATCTTTCAGTTTTTTTGTCAAGGCAGAGTACCATGAAGAGCAAGCGTAATCCATATGACATTGTATAAGGGCTAGACATAGGGTCCTGCGAGCCTCAGTAGGTAGACACTGTGCTTGTCTGTAGAGGAACCTCAGTCTGGCATTCGCTTTTGTTTTACTACACTGTTCCTGATCAGTTCTCCTGACATGTATATGTTTCGTACCAAAGAGAATGGCTTCAGTTTTCCCGAGGTAAAGATAGTTTGTTGTCTATTAACCATTTGCTGCCGGACTCCAGTTCCTGTGTTAATACATTTGCTATATCTTGTGGGTCTTTACCTGACACTAACAGAGCACTGTCATCTGCATACAGTAGGAGTTTGCACTTGACACTGATGGGCATGTCATTGACATAACATAAGAATAATAAGGGACCCAGAATACTACCTTGGGAAACTCCACATGTTATCGGCAGGGGTTCTGATTCTGTTTAGTCGATTTTGGCAATTTGTCTCCTGTTGCTAAGGTAGGACTTAAACCAGTCTACAGAGCCTGTGCCGATAGCTTGAAGTTTCTTACATAATATAATGTGGTTGACATTGTCGAAGGCCTTTTGCAAGTCTAAGGTTACCATTCCTGAGGTCCCCTATCGATACTCCAGTTCTCATGTAATCCATCAGATTAATTAAGGAGGTGTCGGTTGAGTAAGATCTAAAGCCTGATTAGTAACTATGGAGAATGTTGTAGTCATTAAAATACTTAACTACTTGACAGTACACCACCCTCTCTAGAATTTTTGATTACACTTAGTATACTAACAGGTCTATAGTTACTGACATCAGACCTACTATTTTTCTTGAAGATGGGAGTAATTCAGGCCTCCTTGAACCCCTCCGGTACAGTAATAATGGTGATGGACAAATTTATTATGTGAACAATGGGGATTGTCAATTCAGAGGCACCATCTTTTAGGAACTTAGATGAGATGTTAACTGGGCCGGTGCTCGTATTTGGGTTTAACCTGCTTAGTTCTTTTTGCACGAAGTCATGAGATACACTTACTAGTTGACAACTGTTAGTATAATATGTTTTAAACTTATCAGTCTGTGCTAAAGGTAGTTTACTTACCCATGCTGCTGCTGGCGGTGATGGTGTTGCTGCTGGCAGTGGTGCTTCAAATAATAATACTGCGACTAGCCGGGGATCGAACCCGAGATATTTCTCCAGCCTCCTGGAACACTAGGTAAATTTCTTGAGAGGCTGGGTAAATATCTTGGGTTTGATTCCCAACTAGTCTCAGTACTATTGACTTTAAAACCACTCGTTTCGTGGATGCATTAATATGTGTACTGCTCGTGAGACTTATCCAAACGGGAGTAGAATGAAATAAGTTCCTGCAATTATCCTCGGCCACAAATGTGCTGGCGTCAGGAGTTGCATTTCTAGTGTACTAACTGGGTACCTGACGTTTGTAGCATGATGGATGTGGCATGTGAAGAGGACCTTCCATTTATTCAATGTATGTCACACTAGCATATAGGCATTCTCTCCCGATCAGCGAACCAGTAATTAAGAGTATAGCAGTCAGGGGCCACACTGCTATGCTAACCGCTTGGTTCAATCCAGCCACCCTCATGGTTTAGCGCTTTGTTTTGATTATAATAATAATCAATCCAGCCAATCACAAGAAAGTCTGCCAATTCTGTAGTGACGTCAGGAGATTCGTTTAGTTCAAGTTAGTTTAATATGTTTATTATGCACCCCATACCCATCCTGTGGGGGGTAGTCAAAAGATTACAGAGGTACATAATGGGTCCAGGGACTGGACTCCAAAGTTTTGATAGCAGAGCAAGTTACAAAGGGGACACGCAGAGCAGAAATGTCAGATTTACCTCAAAGTCTGGTCAAAGATGGTTCAACCGTGCTTCTTGCTTACAAATTACCTTACTATACATATTCACTGAGTATATTGTACACTGACTGCATATATCTTTTGCTGAAGCAAAACATGTTTAAGAAGTTATTCTTTGCTGTCTTTTGCTCGTCCCTGCATTGTTAATTGGTTATTATGCTGACACAGTTACGGACAGGTGCACAGGCCACAAGACTACCTGGAGTTTACCTGGAGAGAGTTCCGGGGGTCAACGCCCCCGTGGCCCGGTCTGTGACCAGGCCTCCTGGTGGATCAGAGCCTGATCAGCCAGGCTGTTACTGCTGTCGGCACGCAATCCAACGTACGAGCCACAGCCCGGCTGGTCAGGTACCGACTTTAGGTGCTTGTCCAGTGCCTGCTTGAAGACTGCCAGGGGTCTATTGGTATGTATGCTGGGAGGCAGTTGAACAGTCTCGGGCCCCTGACACTTATTGTATTGTCTCTTAACGTGCTAGTGACACCCCTGCTTTTCATTGGGAGGATGTTGTATCGTCTGCCAAGTCTTTTGCTTTCGTTGTGAGTGATTTTCGTGTGCAAGTTTGGTACTAGTCCCTCTAGGATTTTCCAGGTGTATATAATCATGTATCTCTCCCGCCTGCATTCCAGGGAGTACAGGTTTAGGAACCTCAAGCGCTCCCAGTAATTGAGGTGTTTTATCTCCATTATGCACACCGTGAAGGTTCTCTGTACATTTTCTAGGTCAGCAATTTCACCTGCCTTGAAAGGTGCTGTTAGTGTGCAGCAATATTCCAGCCTAGATAGAACAAGCGACCTGAAGAGTGTCATCATGGGCTTGGCATCCCTAGTTTTGAAGGTTCTCATTATCCATCCTGTCATTCTTCTAGCAGCTGCGATTGATATAATGTTATGGTCCTTGAAGGTGACATCCTTCGACATGATCACTCCCAGGTCTTTGACGTTGTGGTCGGAATTTGTTTTGTATTCTGATGAAGTTTTAATTTCCTCGTGTTTACCATATCGGAGTAATTGAAATTTCTCATCCTTGAACTTCATATTGTTTTCTGCAGCTCATTGAGAGATTTGGTTGATGTCCGCCTGGAGCCTTGCAGTGTCTGCAATGGAAGACACTGTCATGCAGATTCGGGTGTCATCTGCAAAGGAAGACACCGTGCTGTGGCTGACATCCTTGTCTATGTCAGTTATGAGGATGAGAAACAAGATGGGAGCGAGTACTGTGCCTTGTGGAACAGCTTTTCACCGTAGCCGCCTCGGACTTTACTCTGTTGACTACTACTCTTTCAAATTCAAATTCAAATTCAAAGTTTATTCTCTATAAGGATTACAATGCTGAGTTTACAGAATTTGGTTATTGTATTGTTTACATGTAGTAAAATAATAATTACAGAGTGTACCACTAGAACACCTAGCATGGCTAGGCATTTCGGGCAGACTTAAATTAAATCTTAAGTTTAAAATATTACAAAATTATGAGGTAAGTTGGTATTATGGCTAAGTGACTAAATACTAGTTGTGAGTTTAGCAATGTGAATGCTCTTGTTTTGGCACTATACATAGTTTCAGTATTGGAGTATCACAGGCCAACTTATGACTAGTTAAGATTCATTATTTTGAGATTAAGATTGATATTTCTGTTTATGGTCAAATGGGTGAGTGTAAGTGTTAACCACCAGGTGGTATTCGTGTAATTAGTTGACAGGGTGTATCAGGGAGATAAGATGTTTTCTGGTGGTAGTTTTGAAGGTGATGAATGTGTCTGCAGTTTTAGAATTTTCAGGTAGGGTGTTCCAGATTTTAGGGCCTTTGACATACATTGAATTTTTGTAAAGGTTTAGTCGGACACGGGGAATGTCATAGAGATGTTTGTGTCTGGTATTGTGCCTGTGGGTTCTGTCGCAACTATCAAGAAAGCGTTTTAGGTCAAGGTTAATATTGGAATTTAAGGTCCTGTAGATGTAGATTGCACAGTAGTAAGTGTGGATGTACTGAATAGGGAGTAAGTTTAAATCTATGAAGAGTGGGGGGGGGGGTGTTGCCAGGGATGGGATTTAGTGATTATTCTTACTGCGGCTTTTTGTTGGGTTATTATTGGCTTTAGGTGTGTTGCTGCAGTTGAACCCCAAGCACATATAGCATAGGTGAGGTATGGATATATAAGTGAATGGTATAGTGTGAGAAGGGCAGTTTGCGGCACGTAGTATCGTATCTTGGAGAGGATCCCAACCGTTTTGGATACTTTTTTGGTTATGTGTTGGATATGGGTGCTGAAGTTCAGGTTGTTGTCGAGGTATAGGCCTAGGAATTTGCCCTCATTATGCCTGGCAATTAGAGTGTTGTCGATCTTAATGTTAATTTGCGCATCTCCTGCTCTGCCACCAAACATAATGTAGTAGGTTTTGTCAGTGTTAAGCGTAAGTTTATTGGCTGTCATCCAAGTCGATATTTTGATCAGCTCCTCATTAACATGGTGTTGAGGGTGGCAAGATTAGGGTGAGAGATGACATAAGTCGTGTCGTCAGCAAAGAGAATGGGGTTCAGGTGTTGAGATATGTTTGGAAGATCATTGATGTATATGAGGAAGAGCAGGGGACCAAGGACACTTTCCTGCGGAACTCCAGTATCAAGTGGCTGTGTTGTTGATGCTGTGTCTTTAATGGTGACATACTGATACCTATTAGTAAGGTAAGATTTGAAATATGAAAGTGCATGGCCTCTTATACCATAATGGTCAAGTTTGTGGAGTAGGATGCCGTGGTCGACTGTGTCAAAAGCTTTTCTTAGGTCAATAAAAATTCCTAGTGGATATTCCTTATTTTCCAATGCTGTGTAAAGCAGATCTAGCATTTTTATGATTGCATCGTTAGTGCTTTTATTTTTCCTGAATCCAAATTGGCAGGGGTTGAGTATGTTTTGTGCCGTTATAAATGAATATAGTCTCCTGTGCACGAGTTTCTCAAAGATTTTGGATAGCAATGGTAAGTTTGATATTGGCCTATAGTTGTTTAAATCTGTAGGGTCACCACCTTTATGTATTGGTGTAACCCTTGCCGTCTTGAGTAGTTTCGGGAAGGTGCTAGTTTCTAGTGACTTGTTAAAAAGTAATGAGATAGCATGCGAGAGGACATGGGCCGCTCTCTTGTACAATAATGGTGGGACATGAGACAGATTCCCTGAGTTATTTTTAAGTAAATTTTTTTTAGATTTTGTCACCGAAGTGGCTAGTTTATTGTGCACCCCATATCCATCCTGTGGACGGTAGCGCGAGAGCATATGGATACACAAAAGGCCTAGGAACTAGGCCCCAAAGGGTTAACAGGAATACATATGGATTTATATCTACATATCTATAGTTCACTTATCTGTTACAAGCAAATTTAGGAAATTTGCTTAGTATATCTGGTATCTTATTTTCATTAATAAGATATCTTGACATGTCACATAGGTTATTATACTGTCTGTCTCTGTATTCCTCAATAAGTGGACAATTAAGCACATAGTGTTCAAGACAGTGACCATATGCCTGATCACATAATTTACATTTAGTTTGATCATCATCTGTGTGTCTCCCAAACTGCCAGAAGTACTTGTAACCAAGCCTAAGCCTGGCCACTACAACATCAGTCAGTCTGTTCACATTGCAAGTTGCTCCATAAACATACTTATCTACGTTCATGTTATCATAGTGGGTTATAGATCTACTCAGGCTTCTAACTGCATTCCTATAACAATCATTTTCATTATTTACTTCTCTCCTAATATTATTCCTAATGCTAGACACAGTTATACCAAAGTTATATTCTACATTCTCCTTCTGGGTACTCTTCTTGGCTAACATATCAACTTTATCATGAAGGAGTAATCCAATGTGTGATGAGATCCATAGCAATTATACATTAATTCCTTTGTCCCTAATTTTTGAGTATCTATACCTGGCTTCCCCAATGAGCATGTTGTTGGAGTCATTATATAAGTCAAGAGCCTTCAATGATGACATAGAATCAGTAATGATGATAGAGTCAAGCTCAGTGTCATAGGTTAGCTTTAGCGCCATTAGGATTGCAAACAATTCAGTTTGCAGTGTAGACGCCCAGTTGTTAATTCTTATGCCTAACTCAACAAATTTATTATCGTTCTTAACTAGGGAGGTGGCAACAAGAGCAGATGCAGCCCTGCCAGAAGACTCCTGTTTACGTCCATCCGTGTATATAACTTGTGATAACTTATTACTACCAGCTAGGTGAGAAATTTCTTCTTGAGCAGTTGCTCTAACAAGAGATTTAAGGAAGGGATTACTAGCAATGAGCTTCTTGGGAGGGACTTGTAGGTATGTATAACCCCTCCATCTTCCATGGAGGGGTGAAATGCTCTTGTTGCCTACAGTGATACAGTTCATGTAGGTTATAAAACTTAATGCAATTGCACGTTTTCACAATCCATTTAGATCTGTGTGTATTTACCTCTAGACACTTGGTAAGATTCACTGTGACAGTGTCTGGTTCGTTTCTCAACATTCTAATACCGAGTACAGTGTTAATTTCAACAATCCTATCACTGATACTAGAAATACCAAGCTCCTTCCTCATGTTAAGAACTTTTGTAGATCTGGGACAGCCAAGAATAATCCTGAGAGCTTCATTTTGCATTAACTCCAAGGGTCGGAGAGAACTTTCTCTAGCTAATATCAACATGGGAGCAGCATAATCAATTAAGGACCTAACATAGGCTATGTACATCATTCTCACGATTCTCACATTAGCACCATAGTTGGGGTTGTAGCCAGCAACAGCTTTGAGAGCATTTAGCCTAGCTTTGCATTTCTTGTTTAGTTGTGGTATAGTGGATTTGTTAAAGGGTACATCTACACCAAGATATCTGTAAGTTTTAACGTAGCTAATGATTTCACCCTGCAAATAGATGGGTGGGGGATGTCGTTTGCTTGTTAATATCTTTGTTTTAGAGGAAGATATTATGAGGCCTAGTCGATTACAAATTGCTTGAACTTCATTAAGAATGGTATTCATCTTCTTATGCCCTGTTGTATGGATCATGATGTCATCAGCATAGCTTATAGCTATATGTTTAGGTGAGGCAGGTAGAGCATTTAGGAGAGCATTAATCAGAATATTAAATAGCATGGGACTAAGAACTCCTCCCTGCGGTGTACCTAAAGACATTTCTTTAGAATCACTTCTGAAGCCTTGGTAAAGGACAGAGGATACTCTATTTGACAGGTATCCTATTATCCAGCAGAGTAAGCTACCACCAATATTCATTTTGGCTAGTTCATGTAGTATAACGGTTTTGTTCGCAATATCAAATGCAGATTTTAGATCAAGAAAAGTGGTAAAACTAGTAGAGGTGTGTGCAGTGAGAAAGGTGGAAATACAGTTCTGCACACTTTTACCTTTCATGAACCCATAGAGGTAGGGGGAAAGTTGGTGTCTGATTCTGTAGTACAGTCTGTTAAGCATCATTCTTTCAAAAGTTTTACAAAGACAACTAGTTAAGGAGATCGGCCTAAATGTATCAGGCTGTTGGGGCTTAGGGATAGGCACAATGAGACTATTGGTCCAGGAAGTAGGAAGAACGCCCTCAATGTAACTGAGATTATACAGTGCCAACAAAGGGTTATCAGGCACGTGCCTGATCGACCTTTGGTTAATGCATTATCTAATTCATACTCGGTAAAGAGGCAATCACTCTCATCAATATTTTGGCTCATAAAATTAATCAGTTTCAACATTTCTTCAGAAGTACTCTCTAAATTTTTTCTAATATGAGATGGAAGGCTTTCATGCCTGGATGTTTTGGACCAGTCATTTATGAGGTCATTTGCTTTTCCAAGAGGAAAGGGATGAGCAACATTGCCAGTCTTTTTCCTGGTTATTTTATTTATACCTTTCCAAGCCAAACTCAAAGGGGTGGACCTATTTAATCCACTAACAAACTGTTCCCATTCCTGTTGCCTAAGTTCTTCCTTTCTATTCCTTGCATTTGTTAGTGCAGCTTGGAACGTTCTGAGCAGGTCTGGGGTTCTACATTCACGGTATGCTTTACCAATCCTCCTAGCTGCATGTGTTAGATTGCGTAGCTGTGGATCATTATAGTATTTACATTGGTTTTTATTGTTATTTATAGTGGAGGGTCTTTGTTTCCTATTCCTGCCCACTTGATCTGTGAGAACACTCTCAATAGTGGTAATTAAATCATTAAATTTTTGTGTGCCAATGGGCTCGTAATTCTTATACCATTGATCCAAGTGGTTAATAAAGTTATCTCTGTGTTCTGGTTTGAGAATAAGTTTCCTCCTTCTGTATTTAGCTCCTTGATTCCTGGAGATGTGATCAAGATTGACAGTTGTTAGTCTTGGCAAGTGATCAGATAGAAGATCATCAACTATGACAGAGTCATTCATCGTATATGATGTATTAAATCCAAGACACAGATCTAGTATGCCACCATATATGTGAGTAGGCTCAGTAGTGCCCACAATTCGAACATTATCATGCTCATTTAGCAATCTCACTAGTTTAGTTCCATTGGTGTTTGTTATAGACCCACCAATATTCTTATGTCTGGCATTAAAATCTCCAAGAATGATGGTAGGTTCACTATTGATGCGATCTGGTAAAGCATCAGGTCGAAGCTGGTTCGCTGGGGCATAGAGATTAAAAATGTTTATGGAAAAATCGCCTGCATATACTTTGACACCATGATACTGCATGTTAACTCGACTCTGCAAGGAAAGGAGTGAATGTGGCAAGTTCTTTCTGACATACATCACACAACAGTTGGTTGACCTTAGGTTATAAGCTGCATATCCAGGCAAGTTTGGTGGAGGTGCTCCATCTTTCAATCTACATTCCTGCAAACAGATGACATCAATATTCTTGGTTGCACTAATATGATGTAAGTCAGGCAACCGCTTCCTGATGGAAGCAATGTTCCATGAAAAGATTTGTAATGTATCCATTGTAGTGAGTTATTACAATCTCTTGCTCATAAGATGGTAAAACTATTATGCTTTGACTACAGTGTGCAGACACTAAGTGACTTTATAATCTCGGTGACTTCCATGGGCTCAGTTGGAGCAAGGTAAAAGGAATTTGGGAAATTCCCATCTAGGTAGTCCCCGGCATGGGCATTGGTGCGTGGGATTTTATTGGCGAGATTAGAACCTATGGTTGAGAAGAAGTCGTTTATCTTGTTAGCTGTGTCAGTGGGATGCAGTGGTGTTTCATTAGGTTTAGTTAGGGCAATATTCTTGTTTTTTTTTCAGTTTTTGGGTCCCTAGAATCTGAGAGAGTGTTTTCCAGGTCTTTTTTATATCTCCTCTTGTGTCAGTGAATCTACTGGAGTAGTATAGTTGTTTGGCTTTCTTTATTACTTTGGTGAGGACTGATGAATAGTGTTTAAGAATATCTTTGTGTATTAAGCCCTGTCTATATTGCTTTGTGTTCTGTTTGTGAGGAAATTATAGATCCATCTACCAACTTTTCCTGTTATTCCTTTAGCACGCATTTTGTGCGCTATTACGCCATGGTCACACTTGTCGAAGGCTTTTGCAAAGTCTGTATATATTACATCTGCATTCTTTTTGTCTTCTAGTGCATTTAGGACCTTGTCGTAGTGATCCAATAGTTGGGAGAGACAGGGGCGACCTGCTCTAAACCCATGTTGCCCTGGGTTGTGTAATTGATGGGTTCCTAGATGGGTGGCGATCTTGCTTCTTAGGACCCTTTGAAAGATTTTTATGATATAGGATGTTAGCGCTATCGGTCTGTAGTTCTTTGCTATTGCTTTACTGCCCCCTTTGTGGAGTGGGGCTATGTCTGTTGTTTTTAGTAACTGTGGAACGACCCCCGTGTCCATGCTCCCTCTCCATAGGATGGTAAAAGCTCGTGATAGGGGCTTCTTGCAGTTCTTGATGAACACGGAGTTCCATGAGTCTGGCCCTGGGGCAGAGTGCATGGGCATGCCATTTATCGCCTGTTCGAAGTTATTTGGCGTCAGGATAACATCAGATAGGCTTGTGTTAACCAAATTCTGTGGCTCTCATAAAAAAATCATTTTGATCTTTGACTCTCAGTCTGGTTAGCGGCTTGCTAAAAACTGAGTCATATTGGGACTTGAGTAGCTCACTCATTTCCTTGCTGTCATCTGTGTAGGACCCATCTTGTTTAAGTAGGGGCCCAATACTGGACGTTGTTCTCGACTTTGATTTGGCATAAGAAACGAAATACTTTGGGTTTCTTTCGATTTCATTTATGGCTTTTAGTTCTTCCCGCGATTCCTGACTCCCATAAGATTCCTTTAGCTTAAGTTAGATGTTTGCTATTTCTCTGACCAGTGTCTCCCTACGCATTTCAGATATATTGGCCTCTTTTAGCCGCTCTGTTATTCTTTTCCGTCGCCTGTAAAGGGAGCGCCTGTCTCTTTCTATTTTACATCTACTCCTCCTTTTTCTTAAAGGAATAAGCCTTGAGCATACATCGAGTGCCACCGAGTTAATCTGTTCTAGGCATAAGTTGGGGTCTGTGTTGCTTAGTCTATCTACACAGCTTATATCGTTTAGGACTTGGTTTACTTGGTCCCACTTTATGTTCTTGTTATTGAAGTTGAATTTGGTGAAGGCTTCCTCGTGACTAATCTCATTTTGTCAGTCTGGGGCTCCGCGCATACATGTCTGAACCTCGATTATGTTGTGATCTGAGTATATTTGTTTATAATATAATAATATGTTTATAATATGGAATGCCTGTCCTGAAGCAGTTCGCTGCATAGTCCTCTATGTCTCTATGAGCCTGTTCACGTTGTTGTGCTGCAAAGACTGCTTAAATTGTTGCATGCTATTCCTAAACCTATTTGTGTGTTGAGCATATTGCAAATGTTAGTGTTTTGTTGTAATGCTGGCTGGGTATGCCACCGTCGTGTGTCAGATTATTAGTGACGGAGTACATCCTGCAAAATCTGCCCAGATCATCTTTACAGTGCTGCTGGTGAATTGCTCGTTCCATTGGCAGAGTATCAACGTACTCTTACTGCTGCACAGCTTCGTGAGTGTATCCACATGAAGCTATGATCTGACTCGTATAATATGGCGTTCCAAAATAGTTCTGCTGCTACGGGAACTATTAATCACTGATCCCAAGTTCGATTTCTTACTCGTAATGGGGAAAGACAAACTCCGGAACACATGCGAGACAACTTTCCACTTTTTCCCAGTGATATGAACCAAACAAACAGTAGAGAAATTACTCTGCAGATCATAAAGGACCAAACAAAAGTTGCGGTACCAGAGTCAGAAATAAAGGAAGTCAGGTTACTAGGATCCCATGGTAGAAAAAGTGTTAAGCTTAGATTCCACTCACATGACAGGAAAAAAAGACTTAATTATTACATCTATTAAAGTCAAATTTCATACACATATACAACAAATTTCTAAGAAAATTTCCAAGACTGTAGGCATACTATCGAAGATACGGTACTATACAGTCAGCCCTCCTGGCCGTATATCACTCTCTTATTTACCCCTATCTCACCTATGGAATTTGTGCATGGGGCTCAAACTAACCATCTCAGACCACTAATTACCCAACAAAAGGCTGCAGTTAGAATGATAACAAATTCTCACTATAGGCAGCACACTCCACCAATATTCAATACACTAAACCTACTCACCATACAAAACATCCATACTTATTACTGCACCTATTACATACATAGAACACTTAACTCTGATATTAACCCTCCCCTCAAACATCTCCTTGCCAACCTCAACAGAACACATGACCATAACACAAGGCACAGATCACTCTTTGATGTTCCTCGTGTCCATCTCACACTATGCAAAAACTCAATGCACATAAAAGGCCCTAAAGCATGCAACCATATGACCTGTCTTTGTAATACTCACTTGTGCTTTATAGTAATCTGTTTACATTAATGTTTTATCACTGATTTCATATACATAAACGAGTGTCTCACCAAAAAACGCCAGAACCTCCTGTATGGCCAGAAAACTTAAGCGGGAGAATAATAACACAATACACCAATGCTTCACACGGGATGGGAAAATTCTTGTTAGGAAAACAAATGTAGGTCAACTGTAGACAATCACGAACGAGATTGATCTATCACGATTTCTCAGGAATACTGATCTTACAGAGAATAACTAAACAATGTCCAACCTAAAAGCCTACGTAGTGTAGTGTATGTTTTGCTCCATTATTGTTCAAATTTCACAGTACAATCTCTTAGTAATCAAAAATCAACTACCTCAGTAATGTGATTTTACTAGTAAGCATAAGTCACCTTATGTTATGTAATTTTCTTAATTACTATTGTTTGCTTAAATATTTGCTTAATTAATACTTTCTCTGTCCATATTACAACCTCATATTTCTTTAAATATACAAAGTCCGGGGTTTCCCTTCTTGTAGGATGCATTCTTTAAGACACAATTTCTGTATATCTGAAGGTTCGAAGTGTAAATAGCTGTAATGAGTAACGTGGTACAGTTTTATATTATGCGAGATTGTATTTTGGCACATAAGGCCTAACATATAATGTTTCAGCGGCCTGGTTAAGATTATATAGTACATGTCGTGTGACACTGTATGTGTAGGGTAGTGTTATATATTTTAAGTACACGCTGTTGGTTTCCCTTTGCTATTTTAATGTTTAAAGTCACATGTAAGAGTATATGTAAGGTAATATAAAAATGTATATTGATTTTGTGTAAATACACAATTTCAGATGACTTTGTTGGATCAGGTATGCATATGAGTTCAAGTAGCGGTGTATATTATGTTTTAATACTGCTATAGGGTATATAGTGTATGAAGAAGTCTTGGTGGATGGCACCCGTGTTGAGATATAGAGTATATTATCCTTGTATGCTAGGTGAAGTTTTCATAATTGTCACTTAGAGTAAGTAGTATCCTACGCTCTTATAGTATGTCATTGTTTTGTTGGTATTTGATGAGGGGGGGGGGCACCTTGTTACTTCCAGAGTATATATGTACGACTTTATAAATGTACCTTTGGTGGGGGTGGATATATTGGTTTTAATGGTATGTGGTGAGGTTTTTACCTTTAAGAATTGTTTTGTATATAAAACTTGGCATAAGATGTATAAGTGTGCTGAAGTAGATTATCTGGATATGTTGTTGGTACACTTGTGTGAAGTGTACCTTGTTCTTTTTGGATTGTGTATACGTATGTTGTACTTTAATTTTGTCGTTACATGTTGATTGGTTTAGTGACATGTTTGTTACATGTATAATGTATACTGTATTTTAAATAAAATATAAAAAAAAATTCTTTAAATACTAATAATTGCTATTACTTACCAAATTTCTTATCAAATACCATTTTTTACTATCAGTACAATTTACTCTTAACATTTTTGACATTATTTTAGTTACCATTACTGGTAGTCAGTAAATGTGGGGCTGATAGTGCTGTCCTGGGAGACAGTAATGGTGAAGCTGGAGGTGCTGTCCTGGGAGACAGTAATGGTGAAGCTGGAGATGCTGTCCTGGGAGACAGTAATGGTGAAGCTGGAGATGCTGTCCTGGGAGACAGTAATGGGGAAGCTGGAGGTGCTGTCCTGGGAGACAGTAATGGTGAAGCTGGAGGTGCTGTCCTGGGAGACAGTAATGGTGAAGCTGGAGGTGCTGTCCTGGGAGACAGTAATGGGGAAGCTGGAGGTGCTGTCCTGGGAGACAGTAATGGTGAAGCTGGAGGTGCTGTCCTGGGAGACAGTAATGGTGAAGCTGGAGGTGCTGTCCTGGGAGACAGTAATGGGGAAGCTGGAGGTGCTGTCCTGGGAGACAGTAATGGTGAAGCTGGAGAAGCTGTCCTGGGAGACAGTAATGGTGAAGCTGGAGGTGCTGTCCTGGGAGACAGTAATGGTGAAGCTGGAGGTGCTGTCCTGGGAGACAGTAATGGTGAAGCTGGAGGTGCTGTCCTGGGAGACAGTAATGGTGAAGCTGGAGGTGCTGTCCTGGGAGACAGTAATGGTGAAGCTGGAGGTGCTGTCCTGGGAGACAGTAATGGTGAAGCTGGAGGTGCTGTCCTGGGAGACAGTAATGGTGAAGCTGGAGGTGCTGTCCTGGGAGACAGTAATGGTGAAGCTGGAGGTGCTGTCCTGGGAGACAGTAATGGTGAAGCTGGAGGTGCTGTCCTGGGAGACAGTAATGGTGAAGCTGGAGATGCTGTCCTGGGAGACAGTAACGGTGAAGCTGGAGGTGCTGTCCTGGGAGACAGTAATGGTGAAGCTGGAGGTGCTGTCCTGGGAGACAGTAATGGTGAAGCTGGAGGTGCTGTCCTGGGAGACAGTAATGGTAAAGCTGGAGGTGCTATCCTGGGAGACAGTAATGGTGAAGCTGGAGGTGCTGTCCTGGGAGACAGTAACGGTGAAGCTGGAGGTGCTGTCCTGGGAGACAGTAATGGTGAAACTGGAGATGCTGTCCTGGGAGACAGTAATGGTGAAGCTGGAGGTGCTGTCCTGGGAGACAGTAACGGTGAAGCTGGAGGTGCTGTCCTGGGAGACAGTAATGGTGAAGCTGGAGGTGCTGTCCTGGGAGACAGTAATGGTGAAGCTGGAGGTGCTGTCCTGGGAGACAGTAATGGTGAAGCTGGAGGTGCTGTCCTGGGAGACAGTAATGGTGAAGCTGGAGGTGCTGTCCTGGGAGACAGTAATGGTGAAGCTGGAGGTGCTGTCCTGGGAGACAGTAATGGTGAAGCTGGAGGTGTTGTCCTGGGAGACAGTAATGGTGAAGCTGGAGGTGCTGTCCTGGGAGACAGTAATGGTGAAGCTGGAGGTGCTGTCCTGGGAGACAGTAATGGTGAAACTGGAGATGCTGTCCTGGGAGACAGTAATGGTGAAGCTGGAGGTGCTGTCCTGGGAGACAGTAATGGTAAAGCTGGAGGTGCTGTCCTGGGAGACAGTAATGGTGAAGCTGGAGGTGCTGTCCTGGGAGACAGTAATGGTGAAACTGGAGATGCTGTCCTGGGAGACAGTAATGGTGAAGCTGGAGGTGCTGTCCTGGGAGACAGTAATGGTGAAGCTGGAGGTGCTGTCCTGGGAGACAGTAATGGTGAAGCTGGAGATGCTGTCCTGAGAGACAGTAATGGTGAAGCTGGAGGTGCTGTCCTGGGAGACAGTAATGGTGAAGCTGGAGGTGCTGTCCTGGGAGACAGTAATGGTGAAGCTGGAGGTACTGTCCTGGGAGACAGTAATGGTGAAGCTGGAGATGCTGTCCTGGGGGACCGTAATGGTGAAGCTGGAGATTTGGTCCAGGTAGTAGGGAATTATACGCAGGAAGGAATACATATAAATGACCTCATAGGGGACAGGAGCCATAGTAGGGAAACAAGTGTAGTCAAAGATAAGATAAAACCAATATTGCAAACTAGAAATACCGCAGGAAATAGCAAACAAGAGGACTCCACTAGCAATAGTGAGGATATATTACCAAAAACAACTGGTGGGAGCTCCATTGTTGGTGCTAAGGAGGATAGAAGTAAGACAGGGAAACATGCACCAACAGGGAATACAGTCACAGAAACACAAGGCAAGCGGAAACCAAGCCTGTGCACATACTATGCACTTGGTATCTGCTGGCATGGGAAATCTGGAAAAACAGATGGGACGTGCAACTATGACCACCCTAGAAAATGCCATGACCATATGACAACAGGAAAATGCAAACTCCCTTCCTGTAAGCTTTTTCACCCTGAACTGTGTACCTCTTCAGTACAGGAAAGACTGTGCTATAACTTAAATTGCCAGGCATACCATCTAAAGGGGACAAAAAGATACAAAAGATCCAGGCCATGGGAAAACCTGGGTAGCCACAGCCACTCAAGAGGGAGAGGCTTTTTAGTGCCAGGAAGGAAAAAAAACTGGCAGGAAATGGCAGAAATCGTACACCAAATCCAGTCATTCCTGGAGTGGAACCACAGTCGATGGCCTCCACTCCAAACCAACAGATACAGATACTAATGCCGGAAAAAAATCCCCCCCCAGTACCAACAATACCACCAGTCCGATAACATTCTTCTTTGCAAATATACAGGGTCTAAAGCCAGCAACAAACAACAAAATACCTTTCATCCGTGGACTGCTTGCAGAGGCAAAGGCGGCAATGTTCGCGGCTTTCACTGAGACCCACATAAAGGATCACTTGGACAACGAAATATGGATCCCAGGTTACAACCTATACAGATGTGACAGAGTGAACAGGCAAAAGGATGGGGGGTGGCCTGTACATTGCAGAGTCACTTGTTTGCACAGAACTGCTAAATGCCTCAAATGATGTAGTGGAAGTTTTAGCAGTAAAGGTCGAGAACCAAAACCTAGTCATTGTGGTAGTCTACAAGCCTCCGGATCCAACATCCCAGCAATTCCAGGAACAGCTGTTAAAAATTGACCACTGTCTGGAAAATCTTCCAGCTTCTGCACCCAACATCTTGCTCCTGGGGGATTTCAACTTAAGGCACCTAAAATGGAGGAATATAGCAAATAATATTGTTGCAGTAATAACACCAGGAGGCAGCTCTGATAAAAACTCACACTCACACAAGCTTTTAAATCTCTGCACAAAATTCAATTTAAACCAGCAAATAATAGAGCCTACTAGACTGGAGAATACACTAGACCTCATCTTCACTAACAATGATGATCTGATAAGAAATGTCACCATATCAAAAACAATATACTCAGATCACAACATAATTGAGGTTCAGACATGTATGCGTGGAGCCCCAGACCGACATAATGAGACTAGTCACGAGGGAGCATTCACCAAATTCAACTTCAATAACAAAAACATAAAGTGGGACCAAGTAAACCAATTCCTAACCGATATAAGCTGGGAAGATATACTAAGCAACACAGACCCCAACTTATGCCTAGAACAGATTAACTCGGTGGCACTCGATGTTTGCACAAGGCTTATTCCTCTAAGAAAAAGGAGGAGTAGATGTAAAATAGAAAGAGACAGGCGCTCCCTTTACAGGCGACGGAAAAGAATAACAGAGCGGCTAAAAGAGGTCAATATATCTGAAATGCGTAGGGAGACACTGGTCAGAGAAATAGCAAGCATCGAACTTAAGCTAAAAGAATGCTTTAGGAGTCAGGAATCGCGGGAAGAACTAAAAGTCATAAATGAAATCGAAAGAAACCCAAAGTATTTCTTCATCTATGCCAAATCAAAATCGAGAACAACGTCCTGTATTGGGCCCCTACTTAAACAAGATGGGTCCTACACAGATGACAGCAAGGAAATGAGTGAGCTACTCAAGTCCCAGTATGACTCAGTTTTTAGCAAGCCGCTAACCAGACTGAGAGTCGAAGATCAAAATGAATTTTTTATGAGAGAGCCACAAAATTTGATTAACACAAGCCTATCCGATGTTATCCTGACGCCAAATGACTTCGAACAGGCGATAAATGACATGCCCATGCACTCTGCCCCAGGGCCAGACTCATGGAACTCTGTGTTCATCAAGAACTGCAAGAAGCCCCTATCACGAGCCTTTTCCATCCTATGGAGAGGGAGCATGGACACGGGGGTCGTCCCACAGTTACTAAAAACAACAGACATAGCCCCACTCCACAAAGGGGGCAGTAAAGCAACAGCAAAGAACTACAGACCAATAGCACTAACATCCCATATCATAAAAATCTTTGAAAGGGTCCTAAGAAGCAAGATCACCACCCATCTAGAAACCCATCAGTTACACAACTCAGGGCAACATGGGTTTAGAACAGGTAACAGGTCACTCCTGTCTTTCTCAACTATTGGATCACTACGACAAGGTCCTAAATGCACTAGAAGACAAAAAGAATGCAGATGTAATATATACAGACTTTGCAAAAGCCTTCGACAAGTGTGACCATGGCGTAATAGCGCACAAAATGCGTGCTAAAGGAATAACAGGAAAAGTCGGTCGATGGATCTATAATTTCCTCACTAACAGAACACAGAGAGTAGTCGTCAACAGAGTAAAGTCCGAGGCAGCTACGGTGAAAATCTTTGTTCCACAAGGCACAGTACTCGCTCCCATCTTGTTCCTCATCCTCATATCCGACATAGACAAGGATGTCAGCCACAGCACCGTGTCTTCCTTTGCAGATGACACCCGAATCTGCATGACAGTGTCTTCCATTGCAGACACTGCAAGGCTCCAGCGGACATCAACCAAATCTTTCAGTGGGCTGCAGAAAACAATATGAAGTTCAACGATGAGAAATTTCAATTACTCAGATATGGTAAACATGAGGAAATTAAATCTTCATCAGAGTACAAAACAAATTCTGGCCACAAAATAGAGCGAAACACCAACGTCAAAGACCTGGGAGTGATCATGTCGGAGGATCTCACCTTCAAGGACCATAACATTGTATCAATCGCATCTGCTAGAAAAATGACAGGATGGATAATGAGAACCTTCAAAACTAGGGAGGCCAAGCCCATGATGACACTCTTCAGGTCACTTGTTCTATCTAGGCTGGAATATTGCTGCACATTAACAGCACCTTTCAAGGCAGGTGAAATTGCCGACCTAGAAAATGTACAGAGAACTTTCACGGCGCGCATAACGGAGATAAAACACCTCAATTACTGGGAGCGCTTGAGGTTCCTAAACCTATTCCCTTTAACGCAGGAGGGAGAGATACCTGGAGTTTACCTGGAGAGAGTTTCGGGGGTCAACGCCCCCGCGGCCCGGTCTGTGACCAGGCCTCCTGGTGGATCAGCGCCTGATCAACCAGGCTGTTGCTGCTGGCTGCACGCAAACCAACGTACGAGCCACAGCCCGGCTGATCAGGAACTGACTTTAGGTGCTTGTCCAGTGCCAGCTTGAAGACTGCCAGGGGTCTCTTGGTAATCCCCCTTATGTGTGCTGGGAGGCAGTTGAACAGTCTCGGGCCCCTGACACTTATTGTATGGTCTCTTAACGTGCTAGTGACACCCCTGCTTTTCATTGGGGGGATGGTGCATCGTCTGCCAAGTCTTTTGCTTTCGTAGTGAGTGATTTTCGTGTGCAAGTTCGGTACTAGTCCCTCTAGGATTTTCCAGGTGTATATAATCATGTATCTCTCCCTCCTGCGTTCCAGGGAATACAGGTTTAGAAACCTCAAGCGCTCCCAGTAGTTGAGGTGTTTTATCTCCGTTATGCGCGCCGTGAAAGTTCTCTGTACATTTTCTAGGTCGGCAATTTCACCTGCCTTGAAAGATGCTGTTAGAGTGCAGCAATATTCCAGCCTAGATAGAACAAGTGACCTGAAGAGTGTCATCATGGGCTTGGCCTCCCTAGTTTTGAAGGTTCTCATTATCCATCCTGTCATTTTTCTAGCAGATGCGATTGATACAATGTTATGGTCCTTGAAGGTGAGATCCTCCGACATAATCACTCCCAGGTCTTTGACGTTGGTGTTTCGCTCTATTTTGTGGCCAGAATTTGTTTTGTACTCTGATGAAGATTTAATTTCCTCATGTTTACCATATCTGAGTAATTGAAATTTCTCATCGTTGAACTTCATATTGTTTTCTGCAGCCCACTGAAAGATTTGGTTGATGTCCGCCTGGAGCCTTGCAGTGTCTGCAATGGAAGACACTGTCATGCAGATTCGGGTGTCATCTGCAAAGGAAGACACGGTGCTGTGGCTGACATCCTTGTCTATGTCGGATATGAGGATGAGGAACAAGATGGGAGCTAGTACTGTGCCTTGTGGAACAGAGCTTTTCACCGTAGCTGCCTCGGACTTTACTCTGTTGATGACTACTCTCTGTGTTCTGTTAGTGAGGAAATTATAGATCCATCGACCGACTTTTCCTGTTATTCCTTTAGCGCGCATTTTGTGCGCTATTACGCCATGGTCACACTTGTCGAAGGCTTTTGCAAAGTCTGTATATATTACATCTGCATTCTTTTTGTCTTCTAGTGCATTTAGGACCTTGTCGTAGTGATCCAGTAGTTGAGACAGACAGGAGCGACCTGTTCTAAACCCATGTTGCCCTGGGTTGTGTAACTGATGGGTTTCTAGATGGGTGGTGATCTTGCTTCTTAGGACCCTTTCAAAGATTTTTATGATATGGGATGTTAGTGCTATTGGTCTGTAGTTCTTTGCTGTTGCTTTACTGCCCCCTTTGTGGAGTGGGGCTATGTCTGTTGTTTTTAGTAACTGAGGGACGACCCCCGTGTCCATGCTCCCTCTCCATAGGATGGAAAAGGCTCGTGATAGGGGCTTCTTTCAGTTCTTGATGAACACAGAGTTCCATGAGTCTGGCCCTGGGGCAGAGTGCATGGGCATGTCATTTATCGCCTGTTCGAAGTCATTTGGCGTCAGGGTAACATCGGATAGGCTTGTGTTAATCAAATTTTGTGGCTCTCTAATAAAAAATTCATTTTGATCTTCGACTCTCAGTCTGGTTAGCGGCTTGCTAAAAACTGAGTCATATTGGGACTTGAGTAGCTCACTCATTTCCTTGCTGTCATCTGTGTAGGACCCATCTTGTTTAAGTAGGGGCCCAATACATGATTATATACACCTCGAAAATCCTAGAGGGACTAGTACCGAACTTGCACACGAAAATCACTCACTACGAAAGCAAAAGACTTGGCAGACGATGCACCATCCCCCCAATGAAAAGCAGGGGTGTCACTAGCACGTTAAGAGACCATACAATAAGTGTCAGGGGCCCGAGACTGTTCAACTGCCTCCCAGCACACATAAGGGGGATTACAAACAGACCCCTGGCAGTCTTCAAGCTGGCACTGGACAAGCACCTAAAGTCAGTTCCGGATCAGCCGGGCTGTGGCTCGTACGTTGGTTTGCGTGCAGCCAGCAGCAACAGCCTGGTTGATCAGGCTCTGATCCACCAGGAAGCCTGGTCACAGACCGGGCCGCGGGGGCGTTGACCCCCGGAACTCTTTCCAGGTAAACTCCAGGTAATTACCATAACCTGTTTTAATACCACATTTACTATCTTAGAGTAGTTCCTTACTCTTAAATACCTTGTACTGCCAAATAACTTCTAGTATAACTACCAGTGCAACATTAAATCCAAATAACTGTCCTTAAAATTTAATACTTGAAATAAACATTTCTTTTTTCATTTTATTTTTATTAATTAATATTTCTTGTAATCATTATTACTTGCTAAAATTTTATTAAACACCATATTTACTACCAGTCAATTTTACTTTTGTACATTAAACATTATTTTATACTTTTCTTAACCTTTTGTTGCCAAATTTTCAAGTTTGTATGTTAACCTCCAACCTTTATTTATTTATTTATTTATTTATTTATTTATTTATTTATTTATTTATTTATTTATTAATTTGAACATGATACAGTGAAGTACAAAGTTATTACAGTGCAACATGCCAAAGCCCCTTGTATGCAGAGCATTATGAGCAGGCTTAAAATTAACTTAAGTTTAACTAAGCAATGATATATTCAGTGGTAAAAACATTATTGTAAACAGATAACAATTTAGTACAAATGAGTATTACAAAGACAGGTCATATGATCATTTACTGTGTTGATGTGTAATCAGTAGAATGGAGTATTATGTTAGGTAATGTAATTAAAAAATAAAGTTTGATTGGGTCACAGGTTGACATTTATGAGATACAATAATGAGATACATATATGAGATACAATTTATGAGATACAATTATTCAGTATTTATTTAGCTGTGGGTGAGTAAGTGATTTTTGAGAAGAGACTTGAATTTATAAACAGGTAGTGTTTCTTTTATATTCACAGGTAATGAATTCCAGATTTTAGGGCCTTTTATGTGCATTGAGTTTTTGCATAGCGTGAGATGGACACGAGGAACATCAAAGAGTGATCTGTGTCTTGTGTTATGGTCATGTGTTCTGTTGAGGTTGGTAAGGAGATGTTTGAGGGGAGGGTTTATATCAGAATTAAGTGTTCTATGAATGTAATAGGTGCAGTAATAAGTATGGATGTTTTGAATGGTGAGTAGGTTTAGTGTTTTGAATATTGGTGGAGTGTGCTGCCTGTAGTGGGAATTTGTTATCAATCTGATTGCAGCCTTTTGTTGGGTAATTAGTGGTCTGAGATGGTTAATTGTTGTTGAGCCCCATGCACAAATTCCATAGGTGAGATAGCGGTAAATAAGTGAGTGATATAGGGCCAGGAAGGCTGAAGTGGAACATAGTACCGTATTTTCGATAGTATGTCTACGGTCTTGGAAATTTTTTTGGAAACTTGTTGTATATGTGTTTGAAATTTGAGTCTATTATCAAGGTGGATTCCTAAGAATTTTCCCTCTGTGACTTTTGTGATAGGTGATCCGTTTATCATTATGTTAAGAGGGACGTCTGTAGCTCTGTTACCAAACTGAATGAAGTAGGTTTTGTCAATGTTTAGAGTAAGTTTGTTAGTACTCATCCAGGTAGATATTTTCTGTAATTCGGTACTTACTGTATTGGCTAGCGTGACTGGGCTCGGGTGAGAGAAGACGTATGTAGTGTCATCTGCAAATAGTGTAGGTTTGAGTAGAAGATGAATACCATTCTTAATGAAGTTCAAGCAATTTGTAATCGACTAGGCCTCATAATATCTTCCTCTATAACAAAGATATTAACAAGCAAACGACATCCCCCACCCATCTATTTGCAGGGTGAAATCATTAGCTACGTTAAAACTTACAGATATCTTGGTGTAGATGTACCCTTTAACAAATCCACTATACCACAACTAAACAAGAAATGCAAAGCTAGGCTAAATGCTCTCAAAGCTGTTGCTGGCTACAACCCCAACTATGGTGCTAATGTGAGAATCGTGAGAATGATGTACATAGCCTATGTTAGGTCCTTAATTGATTATGCTGCTCCCATGTTGATATTAGCTAGAGAAAGTTCTCTCCGACCCTTGGAGTTAATGCAAAATGAAGCTCTCAGGATTATTCTTGGCTGTCCCAGATCTACAAAAGTTCTTAACATGAGGAAGGAGCTTGGTATTTCTAGTATCAGTGATAGGATTGTTAAGATTAACACTGTACTCGGTATTAGAATGTTGAGAAACGAACCAGACACTGTCACAATGAATCTTACCAAGTCTCTAGAGGTAAATACACACAGATCTAAATGGATTGTGAAAACGTGCAATTGCATTAAGTTTTATAACCTGCATGAACTGTATCACTGTAGGCAACAAGAGCATTTCACCCCTCCGTGGAAGATTTGTTCATTTAATATCACATACCTACAAGTCCCTCCCAAGAAGCTCATTGCTAGTAATCCCTTCCTTAAATCTCTTGTTAGAGCAACTGCTCAAGAAGAAATTTCTCTCCTAGCTGGTAGTAATAAGTTATCACAAGTTATATACACTGATGGATCTAAACAGGAGTCTTCTGGCAGGGCTGCATCTGCTCTTGTTGCCACCTCCCTAGTTAAGAACGATAATAAATTTGTTGAGTTAGGCATGAGAATTAACAACTGGGCGTCTACACTGCAAACTGAATTGCTTGCAATCCTAATGGCGCTAAAGCTAACCTATGACACTGAGCTTGACTCTATCATCATTACTGATTTTATGTCATCATTGAAGGCTCTTGACTCATATAATGACCCCAACAACATGCTCATTGGAGAAGCCAGGTATAGATACTCAAAAATTAGGGACAAAGGAATTAATGTACAATTGCTATGGATCCCATCACACATTGGATTACTCCTTCATGATAAAGTTGATATGTTAGCCAAGAAGAGTACCCAGAAGGAGAATGTAGAATATAACTTTGGTATAACTGTGTCTAGCATTAGGAATAATATTAGGAGAGAAGTAAATAATGAAAATGATTGTTATAGGAATGCAGTTAGAAGCCTGAGTAGATCTATAACCCACTATGATAACATGAACGTAGATAAGTATGTTTATGGAGCAACGTGCAATGTGAACACTGACTGATGTTGTAGTGGCCAGGATTAGGCTTGGTTACAAGTACTGACTGATGTTGTAGTGGCCAGGCTTAGGCTTGGTTACAAGTACTGACTGATGTTGTAGTGACCAGGCTTAGGCTTGGTTACAGGTACTTCTGGCAGTTTGGGAGACACACAGTTGATGATCAAACTAAATGTAAATTATGTGATCAGGCATATGGTCACTCTCTTGAACACTATGTGATTAATTGTCCACTTATTGAGGAATACAGAGACAGACAGTATAATAACCTATGTGACATGTCAAGATATCTTATTAATGAAAATAAGATACCAGATGTGGAAAATACTGTATATATTTTCCAGAAATTCAGTATTTATATGTAAATAGATGGCCATACTGTATTTAATAATATTTATGTCATAGAAAACGGAAAGCCTGCGTCTGCGCAGACGGGACTCGCCATCTTGGTTTTGAATTGTATACAACGTTAATATAATGGGAAGAATTTTTCGTGCTCTAGAGGTTAAAATTGTGTTGACACCTCTCAAATAGGAGATGAAATTGGTGGATGTGCATTCCTGCATAACTTGAGATATCAGACGACTGGACAAGACAGCTCCAGGAACCTCAGATAAGCTCTCTAGATTTGTGTATAATTCTGGCCAGTGTTTTCAGAAATTTAGTTAGTGAGTTTTTTTCTGAGTATGATACAACTTAATATCCAGTCAAATTGGTGAGTGATATTAAGATATATTTTCCTTCTGTTATGTATATGTGAATTTATATATAATAATTTTTTAATATACAGTCCACAAATTTATATATTTACCAGTATTCCTGGTGTATGTATATTTCATTTAATTAATAGGTCCAGAGCAACTTGTGGTTATGACAGTGGTAGGTATCGAAGGGGGACATTTTTTGCGACCTAGGTGTCCCAAATTCCTACTTGTCTATGTAACTCTGATAAATAATAATTATCTTTGTTATCATTTACTGTTATGTACATAATGAGTTACATTCAGATAAATGCAATTTTCCACACCAGATATACTAAGCAAATTTCCTAAATCTGCTTGTAACAGATAAGTGAACTATAGATATGTAGATATAAATCCATATGTATTCCTGTTAACCCTTTGGGGCCTAGTTCCTAGGCCTTTTGTGTATCCATATGCTCTCGCGCTACCGTCCACAGGATGGATATGGGGTGCACAATATACTAGCCCCTTCGGTGGCAAAATCTAAATCTAAATCGATGCATTTGGTAGGTCATTTATGTATGTGAGAAAGAGAAGACGGCCTAGGACACTTCCCTGTGGGACACCAACTGTAATTGACTGTGCTGAAGAGTTTGCCCCGTTTGTGTACACATATTGGCTTCTGTTACTGAGGTAAGACTTGAGGTAGTTGAGGGAGTGCCCTCTTATACCATAGTGTGACAATTTTATATGGAGCAAGTCGTGGTCAACTGTATCAAAAACTTTACGTAAGTCTATGAAGATCCCCAGTGGGACTTCTTTTTTCTCTATTGCAGTGTATATGTGTTCTAGCATGTGTATAATAGCATCATTAGTATTTTTATTATGCCTGAACCCAAATTGACAGGGGTTCAGTATGCTGTGGGAGATGAGGTAGGAATAGATTCGCTTATGAATTAATTTTTCGAAGATTTTAGAAAGAGGGTGTAAGTTGGATATTGGCCTATAGGTATTCAAGTCTGTTTGGTCTCCTCCTTTATGGATCGGGGTGACCCTTGCTATTTTGAGAACTGTAGGGAAGGTGGAGGATTCAATGAATTTGTTAAAGAGTGTTGCAATGATTGGTGATAGTACTTGTGACGCTTTTTTGTATACCTGGAGTTTACCTGGAGAGAGTTTCGGGGGTCAATGCCCCCGCGGCCCGGTCTGTGACCAGGCCTCCTGGTGGATCAGCGCCTGATCAACCAGGCTGTTGCTGCTGGCTGCACGCAAACCAACGTACGAGCCACAGCCCGGCTGATCAGGAACTGACTTTATAATGGCTATATAATGGGTGGTAAGGAATTTAAATCTCCTGTCTTGTTTTTTAGTGTGTTGATGATAAGGGAGACTTCAGTAGGGTTAGTCGGAGCTAGGAACAGTGTGTTCGGGTAGTTGCCAGTGAGGTAGTCATTGGGTGGGGTATCTGAGCTTGGGATTTTATTGGCAAGGTTTTTTCCTATAGTGGAGAAGAAATTATTGAGTCTGTTTGCTGTTTCAGTTGGTGGGAATTGGGGTTCATCTGGTTTTGTTAATTCAATTTCGCTATTTCGTGATATCTTTTTTGTTCCTAGTATTTCTGATAGGGTTTTCCAGGTCTTTTTTTATATCACCTCGTAAGTTGGATAATCTGTTCTCATAATACAGTTTTTTAGCCTTTCTTATCAGGCTGGTTAGGACTGAAGAGTAACGTTTTGTTTGGTCTCTAGTTATGTGACCCATTCTGTACTGTTTTTCGTATAGGTGCTTTGTATTTATGGATTTGAGGATACTGGGTGTTAGCCAGGGGCTAACACTTTTATAAGTTATCTGGAGAGAAGAGCAGATAATTATGAATTTCTAGAAATTCAATTTAAGAAGGAGTCTACTGAGATTCTTTCAATTAAAATTAGTATGAATCTGTGGTTAGCCCCACAAATTTCCGAACATTGACCGTAGAATAAACCTGGTCGGTTTACTAGAAATCTAATTTGATTGAGTCGTCCCGGGATGGCATCGGCTTTTACTCCTAAAGAGGCGATCGTTCAGGAGTGGATTACGTCTGCTGCTGAAATAATAAGACGGATTTGAGTATTAAAAGGAATTGGCACTCGGTTATCAACATCTAAGAGTCGTAAGTTTGAGTTGGTGTCATAAGGTGTTATGTAGGAGTCAAACTCGATATTTAGAAAATTTGAGTATTCATAGGATCAATATCATTGATGTCTGATGGTTTTAATTGTGATTCTTGAGTTGTTAGTTTCATCCAATAAATAGAGGAGTCGTAGTGAGGGTATGGCAATGAAAATTAAGATGATAGCAGGTAGGATAGTTCAGATAATTTAAATTTCTTGATTTTCGAGTAAAAAACGGTTAATAAATGAGTTTAGTGCTGAATTAATTAAAATATAACCTACTAGTGTAGTGATGAGAATAAGAATAAATATTGCATGATCGTGGAAGTATGTTAATTGTTCCATAAGTTGGGAGGCGCTGTCTTGAAGTTCTAAACATCCTTATGTTGGCATCTCTAAAAGAAGGTAATTTCTTCCTGGTAGGAGCTTAAATCCTATACATCTATCTGTCATTTTAGATAATTAGAAATTAGGGGAATTTCTGCGTACCTGTGATCAGCAGGAGGGTGAGGATGCTGTCATTCAGTTGATGAAGGTAGGAAGGCTGGTGAGGTAATATTACGGTTTGATATAAAAGCTTCTCAAACAATAATTATGAATCAGAAGATGGCTACTAGCGAGATAAGTGATCCGATTGATGAAACAATATTTTATGATGCGTAAGTATCGGGGTAGTCCGAATATCGTCGTGGTATGCCATTTAATCCTAGGAAGTGCTGGGGAAAAAAAGCTAACTCCTAAAAATATAGTAAAGAAATGAGGTTTTAATCACAAGGGTTCAGAGAAAATCTAGTAAACAAAGGAAATCAATGAACAATACCTCCAAAAATCCCAAATACGGCTCCTATAGATAGGACGTAGTGGAAATGGGCTACATCATAGTAGGTGTCACGAAGAATAATGTCGATTGAGGAGTTTGCCAAAATAACTCCTGTTAAACCTCCTACTGTAAATAAGAAAATAAATCCTAGGGTTCATAGAAGTGAAGGCGTGTATGAGAATTGAGAACCTTGAAGAGTTCTTAATCATCTGAAGATTTTAATTCCCGTTGGAATGGCGATAATTATGGCATAAATTATTCCTAGTGTCCCAAATGCTTCTTTTTTACCTGATTCTTGTGTAACAATATGCGAGACTATGCCGAAGCTGCGAGTCGAATTGCCAATGTTCCTGGCCGAATAATGTTTCTAATTGTTTCAATGAGAACTATAAAAGGTATAAGCACATTTGGGGTTCCTTGAGGTACTAGATGTGCAAACATATGTGCAAACATATGTGCAAACATATGTGCAAACATATGCTGAGTGTGGTATAATCATCCAAACAAAATAATTATTATAATTATTATAATTATTATAATTAGGAAAAATATTTTGAAGTTCTAGTAGATAGTTGAGGAAATAATAATTGAAATATATTAAGTGAAATAAGTGGAAAGTATCAGTTAAACTAAGTACCTTGTGTATTAGGGATATTTTACATTAAATATTTGTGATATTTTTCCCGAAATAAGGAGAGCTAAATTGAGGGTTGAGTTTTTGTAGCAAAAAAATTAAAAACTTTGTTTTAGTAGTGAAATGTTAATCGGGCCTTAAGATAACTTATTTTTTTTTTTTTGAAAAAAATTAAATTTTTTCTTTGCACTAAGGTAGGGCAAGGTTTAGGAATAGAGTGAGCAAGCTCTTTATTTAATTATTTTAATTATAAAACTAAATAAAAGGTATACTTAACTAGGCCTAGAGGCAGCCATGTTTACAGCGGGTTATACCTGAGGTATAAGAAAAAGAATATTTATTATTTTTTAAGTAGGAAAGACTTTTTATAAATTTAGTTTATAGATTTAAAGTGAATATATTAGTGTATGAATTGTTTATTTTAAATAAATTTTGGAGAATTTAATGAGATTTATTAAAAGAGTGGTGAGCATAAAGGAATTCGGCAAAAAGTACTTCCGCCTGTTTATCAAAAATATGTCTATATGAGAGTTATATAAAGTCTGGCCTACGAAGGTAACATAATCATTAGTCTTTTAACTGGAGGCTGGAATGAATGGTCGGACGAGAAGTAAGCTGTCTTTATCTCATAGATTGAATTTAACTTTTAAGTGAAAAATGAGTTAGAGGGACGATAAGACCCCATAAAGTTTGTACATGGAGCTGGTTAAGAGTGATTTAAGAACATAAGAACATAAGAATGTAGGAACACTGCAGAAGGCCTACTGGCCCATACGAGGCAGGTCCTTATCAAAACGACATCTACCTAAAGCTACTCAAGAAATAACTCCCGTACCCCTTGACACCAATCAAACCCAGCCCCTCCCACTCATATATTTGTCCAGTCTCTTCTTAAAGCTACCCAAGGTCCTAACCTCTATCACCCCACTGGGAAGACTGTTCCACGCATCTACAACTCTGTTAGAAAACCAGTACTTACCTATGTCCTTTCTAAATCTAAATTTATCCAACTTAAATCCATTATTCCTGGAATAGTAAAGTTTATTATTAGCAAGATGCTTGGTTGGGGCGACTAAGATATAAGTTATATAACTGGTTTTTGTTTAAATCAGAGATATTTGTTTATATGATCCCTTTTTAGGATTAAAGAGTTAATTACTTTAGGGATAACAGCGTAATTTTTTTTGAGCGTTCTTATCGACAAAAGAGTTTGCGACATCGATGTTGAATTAAAAATTTCTTTGTGGTGAAGCAGTTACAGAAGAAGGTCTGTTCGACCTTTAAACTCTTACATGATTTGAGTTCAGACCGGCGTGAGCCAGGTTGGTTTCTGTCTTCTAAGAAGTCTTAAGTTATTTTAGTACGAAAGGATTAAATAATTGAAATAATTTTAATAAAAGCCTAAACTGTTGTATAAACGGGGCCCAACAGTAGAGTGGAACCTAACCTGTTGTATAAACGGGGCCCTACAGTAGCCTGGAACCTAACCTGCTGTATAATCGGGGCCCTACAGTAGCCTGGAACCTAACCTGTTGTATAAACGGGGCCCTACAGTAGCCTGGAACCTAACCTGTTGTATAAACGGGGCCCTACAGTAGCCTGAAACCTAACCTGTTGTACAAACGGGGCCCTACAGTAGCCTGGAACGTAACCTGTTGTATAAACGGGGCCCTACAGTAGCCTGGAACCTAACATGTTGTATAAACGGGGCCCTACAGTAGCCTGGAACCTAACCTGCTGTATAATCGGGGCCCTACAGTAGCCTGGAACCTAACCTGTTGTATAAACGGGGCCCTACAGTAGCCTGGAACCTAACCTGTTGTATAAACGGGGCCCTACAGTAGCCTGAAACCTAACCTGTTGTAGAAACGGGGCCCTACAGTAGCCTGGAACGTAACCTGTTGTATAAACGGGGCCCTACAGTAGCCTGGAACCTAACATGTTGTATAAACGGGGCCCTACAGTAGCCTGGAACCTAACCTGCTGTATAATCGGGGCCCTACAGTAGCCTGGAGCCTAACCTGTTGTATACACAGGGCCCTACAGTAGCCTGGAAACTAACCTGCTGTATGAACGGGGCCCTACAGTAGCCTGGAACTTAACATGTTGTATATACGGGGCCCTACATTAGCCTGGAACCTAACCTGCTGTATAAACGGAGCCCTACAGTAGCCTGGAACCTAACCTGCTATATAAACGGGGCCCTACAGTAGCCTGGAACCTAACATGTTGTATAAACGGGGCCCTACAGAAGCCTGGAACCTAACCTGCTGTATAAACGGGGCCCTACAGTAGCCTGGGACCTAACATGTTGTATAAACGGGGCCCTACAGTAGCCTAGAACCTAACCTGCTGTATAAATGGGGCTCTACAGTAGCCTGGAACCTAACCTGCTGTATAAACGGGGCCCTACAGTAGCCTGGAACCTAACCTGCTGTATAAGCGGGGCCCTACAGTAGCCTGGAGCCTAACCTGTTGTATAAACGGGGCCCTACAGTAGCCTGAAACCTAACCCGCTGTATAAACGGGGCCCTACAGTAGCCTGGAACCTAACCTGTTGTATAAACGGGGCCCTACAGTAGCCTGAAACCTAACCTGTTGTATAAACGGGGCCCTACAGTAGCCTGGAATCTAACCTGTTGTATAAACAGGGCCCTACAGTAGCCTGGAACCTAACCTGTTGTATAAACGGGGCCCTACAGTAGCCTGAAACCTAACCTGTTGTATAAACGGGGCCCTACAGTAGCCTGGAACCTAACTTTCTGTAAACGTGGGGCCCTACAGTAGCCTGGAACCTAACCTGTTGTATAAACGGGGTCCTACAGTAGCCTGGAACCTAACCTGTTGTATAAACGGGGCCATACAGTAGCCTGGAACTTAACCTGTTGTGTAAAAGGGGCCCTACAGTAGCCTGGAACCTAACATGTTGTATAAACGGGGCCCTACAGTAGCCTGGAACCTAACCTGCTGTATAAACTGGACCCTACAGTAGCCTGGAGCCTAACCTGCTGTATAAACGGGGCCCTACAGTAGCCTGGAACCTAACCTGCTGTATAAACGGAGCCCTATAGTAGTCTGGAACCTAACCTGTTGTATAAACGGGGCCCTACAGTAGCCTGAAACCTAACCTGTTGTATAAACAGGGCCCTACAGTAGCCTGGAATCTAACCTGTTGTATAAACGGGGCCCTACAGTAGCCTGGAACCTAACCTGTTGTATAAACGGGGCCCTACAGTAGCCTGGAACCTAACCTGTTGTATAAACGGGGCCCTACAGTAGCCTGGAACCTAACCTGTTGTATAAACGAGGCCCTACAGTAGCCTGGAACCTAACCTGTTGTATAAACGGGGCCCTACAGTAGCCTGGAACCTAACCTGTTGTATAAACAGGGCCCTACAGTAGCCTGAAACCTAACCTGTTGTATAAACGGGGCCCTACAGTAGCCTGGAACCTAACCTGTTGTATAAACGGGGTTCTACAGTAGCCTGAAACCTAACCTGTTGTATAAACGGGGCCCTACAGTAGCCTGGAACGTAACCTGTTGTATAAACGGGGCCCTACAGTAGCCTGGAACCTAACCTGTTGTATAAACGGGGCCCTACAGTAGCCTGGAACCTAACCTGTTGTATAAACGGGGCCCTACAGTAGCCTGGAACGTAACCTGTTGTATAAATGGGGCCCTACAATAGCCTGGATCCTAACCTCTTGTATAAACGGGGCCCTACAGTAGCCTGGAACCTAACCTGTTGTAAATGTGGGGCCTACAGTAACCTGGAACCTAACCTGTTGTATAAACGGGGCCCTACAGTAGCCTAGAACCTAATATGTTGTATAAACGGGGCCCTACAGTAGCCTGGAACCTAACCTGTTGTATAAACGGGGCCCTACAGTAGCCTGGAACCTAACCTGTTGTATAAACGGGGCCCTACAGTAGCCTGGAACCTAACCTGTTGTATAAACAGGGCCCTACAGTAGCCTGAAACCTAACCTGTTGTATAAACGGGACCCTACAGTAGCCTGGAACCTAACCTGTTGTATAAACGGGGTCCTACAGTAGCCTGAAACCTAACCTGTTGCATAAACGGGGCCCTACAGTAGCCTGGAACCTAACCTGTTGTATAAGCGGGGCCCTACAGTAGCCTGGAACCTAACCTGTTGTATAAATGGGGCCCTACAATAGCCTGGATCCTAACCTCTTGTATAAACGGGGCCCTACAGTAGCCTGGAACCTAACCTGTTGTAAATGTGGGGCCCTACAGTAACCTGGAACCTAACCTGTTGTATAAACGGGGCCCTACAGTAGCCTAGAACCTAACCTGTTGTATAAACGGGGCCCTACAGTAGCCTGAAACCTAACCTGTTGTATAAACGGGGCTCTACAGTAGCCTGGAACCTAACTATCTGTAAAAGTGGGGCCCTACAGTAGCCTGGAACCTAACCTGTTGTATAAACGGGGCCATACAGTAGCCTGGAACCTAACCTGTTGTATAAACGGGGTCCTACAGTAGCCTGAAACCTAACATGTTGTATAAACGGGGCCCTACAGTAGCCTGGAACCTAACCTGTTGTATAAACGGGGCCCTACAGTAGCCTGGAACCTAACCTGTGGTATAAACGGGGCCCTACAGTAGCCTGGAACCTAACCTGTTGTATAAACGGGGCCCTACAGTAGCCTGGAACCTAACCTGTTGTATAAATGGGGCCCTACAATAGCCTGGATCGTAACCTCTTGTATAAACGGGGCCCTACAGTAGCCTGGAACCTAACCTGTTGTAAAAGTGGGGCCCTACAGTAACCTGGAACCTAACCTGTTGTATAAACGGGCCCTACAGTAGCCTAGAACCTAACCTGTTGTATAAACGGGGCCCTACAGTAGCCTGAAACCTAACCTGTTGTATAAACGGGGCCCTACAGTAGCCAGGAACCTAACTTTCTGTAAAAGTGGGGCCCTACAGTAGCCTGGAACCTAACCTGTTGTATAAACGGGGTCCTACAGTAGCCTGGAACCTAACCTGTTGTATAAACGGGGCCCTACAGTAGCCTGGAAATTAACCTGTTGTGTAAACGGGGCCCTACAGTAGCCTGGAACCTAACATGTTGTATAAACGGGGCCCTACAGTAGTTTGGAACCTAACCTGCTGTATAAACGGGGCCCTACAGTAGCCTGGAGCCTAACCTGCTGTATAAACGGGGCCCTACAGTAGCCTGGAACCTAACCTGCTGTATAAACGGAGCCCTATAGTAGCCTGGAACTTAACCTGTTGTATAAACGGGGCCCCACAGTAGCCTGAAACCTAACTTGTTGTATAAACAGGGCCCTACAGTAGCCTGCAATCTAACCTGTTGTATAAACGGGGCCCTACAGTAGCCTGGAACCTAACCTGTTGTATAAACGGGGCCCTACAGTATCCTGAAACCTAACCTGTTGTATGAACGGGGCCCTACAGTAGCCTGGAACCTAACTTTCTGTAAAAGTGGGGCCCTACAGTAGCCTGGAACCTAACCTGTTGTATAAACGGGGCCCTACAGTAGCCTGGGACCTAACCTGTTGTATAAACGGGGCCCTACAGTAGCCTGGAACCTAACCTGTTGTATAAACAGGGCCCTACAGTAGCCTGAAACCTAACCTGTTGTATAAACGGGACCCTACAGTAGCCTGGAACCTAACCTGTTGTATAAACGGGGTCCTACAGTAGCCTGAAACCTAACCTGTTGTATAAACGGGGCCCTACAGTAGCCTGGAACCTAACCTGTTGTATAAACGGGGCCCTACAGTAGCCTGGAACCTAACCTGTTGTATAAACGGGGCCCTACAGTAGCCTGGAACCTAACCTGTTGTATAAACGGGGCCCTACAGTAGCCTGGAACCTAACCTGTTGTTTAAACGGGGCCCTACAGTAGCCTGGAACCTAACCTGTTGTATAAATGGGGCCCTACAATAGCCTGGATCCTAAAATCTTGTATAAACGGGGCCCTACAGTAGCCTGGAACCTAACCTGTTGTAAATGTGGGGCCCTACAGTAACCTGGAACCTAACCTGTTGTATAAACGGGGCCCTACAGTAGCCTAGAACCTAACCTGTTGTATAAACGGGGCCCTACAGTAGCCTGAAACCTAACCTGTTGTATAAACGGGGCCCTACAGTAGCCTGGAAGCTAACTTTCTGTAAAAGTGGGGCCCTACAGTAGCCTGGAACCTAACCTGTTGTATAAACGGGGCCATACAGTAGCCTGGAACCTAACCTGTTGTATAAACGGAGTCCTACAGTAGCCTGAAACCTAACATGTTGTATAAACGGGGCCCTACAGTAGCCTGGAACCTAACCTGTTGTATAAACGGGGCCCTACAGTAGCCTGGAACCTAACCTGTTGTATAAACGGGGCCCTACAGTAGCCTGGAACCTAACCTGTTGTATAAACGGGGCCCTACAGTAGCCTGGAACCTAACCTGTTGTATAAATGGGGCCCTACAATAGCCTGGATCCTAACCTCTTGTATAAACGGGGCCCTACAGTAGCCTGGAACTTAACCTGTTGTAAAAGTGGGGCCCTACAGTAACCTGGAACCTAACCTGTTGTATAAACGGGGCCCTACAGTAGCCTAGAACCTAACCTGTTGTATAAACGGGGCCCTACAGTAGCCTGAAACCTAACCTGTTGTATAAACGGGGCCCTACAGTAGCCAGGAACCTAACTTTCTGTAAAAGTGGGGCCCTACAGTAGCCTGGAACCTAACCTGTTGTATAAACGGGGCCCTACAGTAGCCTGGAACCTAACCTGTTGTATAAACGGGGTCCTACAGTAGCCTGGAGCCTAACCTGTTGTATAAACGGGGCCCTACAGTAGCCTGGAACCTAACATGTTGTATAAACGGGGCCCTACAGTAGCCTGGAACCTAACCTGCTGTATAAACGGGGCCCTACAGTAGCCTGGAGCCTAACCTGCTGTATAAACGGGGCCCTACAGTAGCCTGGAACCTAACCTGCTGTATAAACGGAGCCCTATAGTAGCCTGGAACCTAACCCGTTGTATAAACGGGGCCCTACAGTAGCCTGGAACCTAACCTGCTGTATAAACGGAGCCCTATAGTAGCCTGGAACCTAACCTGTTGTATAAACGGGGCCCTACAGTAGCCTGAAACCTAACCTGTTGTATAAACAGGGCCCTACAGTAGCCTGGAACCTAACCTGTTGTATAAACGGGGCCCTACAGTAGCCTGAAACCTAACCTGTTGTATGAACGGGGCCCTACAGTAGCCTGGAACCTAACTTTCTGTAAAAGTGGGGCTCTACAGTAGCCTGGAACCTAACCTGTTGTATAAACGGGGCCCTACAGTAGCCTGGAACCTAACCTGTTGTATAAACGGGGCCCTACAGTAGCCTGGAACTTAACCTGTTGTATAAGCAGGGCCCTACAGTA
This sequence comes from Cherax quadricarinatus, assembly GCF_038502225.1. Classification (NCBI taxonomy): domain Eukaryota; kingdom Metazoa; phylum Arthropoda; class Malacostraca; order Decapoda; family Parastacidae; genus Cherax; species Cherax quadricarinatus. The sequence goes on along the minus strand of NC_091372.1, from coordinate 13,557,904 downwards.
GCCTGAAACCTAACCTGTTGTATAAACGGGACCCTACAGTAGCCTGGAACCTAACCTGTTGTATAAACGGGGTCCTACAGTAGCCTGAAACCTAGCCTGTTTTATAAACGGGGCCCTACAGTAGCCTGGAACCTAACCTGTTGTATAAACGGGGCCCTACAGTAGCCTGGAACCTAACCTGTTGTATAAATGGGGCCCTACAATAGCCTGGATCCTAACCTGTTGTATAAACGGGGCCCTACAGTAGCCTGGAACCTAACCTGTTGTAAATGTGGGGCCCTACAGTAACCTGGAACCTAACCTGTTGTATAAACGGGGCCCTACAGTAGCCTGGAACCTAACCTGTTGTATAAACGGGGCCCAACAGTAGCCCAGAACCTAACCTGCTGTATAAATGGGACCCTACAGTAGTCCTACCTAACCTGTAGCCTGGAACCTAACCTGTTGTATAAACGGGGCCCTACAGTAGCCTGGAACCTAACCTGTTGTATAAACGGGGCCCAACAGTAGCCCAGAACCTAACCTGCTGTATAAATGGGACCCTACAGTAGTCCAGAACCTAAACTGCTCTACAAGTGGGGCCCTACAGTAGCCAGAAACCTAGCCTGCTGCATAAGTGGGGCTCTACAGTTCCCATTAACCTAACCTGCTGTATAAGTGGGGCTCTACAGTTGCCATTAACCTAACCTGCTATATAAGTGGAGCTCTACAGTAGCCTGGAACCTAACCTGTTATATAAGCGGAGCCCTACAGTAGCCTGAAACCCAACCTGTTATATAAGCTGAGCCCTACTGTAACCTTGAGCCTAACCTGCTGTATAAACGAAGCCCTACAGTAGTCTGGAACCTATCCTGCTATATAAGCAGGGCCCTGTAGTAGCCCAGAACCTAACCTGCTTTATATGTGGGGCACTACAGTAGCCAGGAACCTAACCTGCTGTATAAGTGGCGCCCTACAGTAGCCAACAATCTAACCTGCTGTGTAACTGGGGCCCTACAGTAGCCAGGAACCTAAGCTGCTGTGTACTCAGGACCCTACATTAGCGCAGAACCTAACCTGCTGTTTAAGCGGTGCCCTACAGTAGCTAGGAACCTAACCTGCTGTATAAGCAGGGCCCTACAGTAGTACAGAACCTAACCTGCTGTATAAGCGGGGCCCTACAGTAGCCCAGAACCTAACCTGCTGTATAAGCAGGGCCCTACAGTAGCTAGGAACATAACCTGCTGTATAAGCGGCGCCCTACAGTAGTACAGAACCTAACCTGCTGTATAAGCGGGGCCCTACAGTAGCCCAGAACCTAACCTGCTGTATAAGCAGGGCCCTACAGTAGCCAGGAACCTAACCTGCTGTATAAATAGGGCCCTACAGTAGGTAGGAACATAACCTGCTGTATAAGCTGTGCCCTACAGTGGTGCAGAACCTAACCTGCTGTATAAGTGGGGCCCTACAGTAGCCAGGAACCTAACCTGCTGTATCAGCGGGGCCCTACAGTAGCCAAGAACCTAACCTGCTGTATAAGTGGGGCCCTACAGTAGCCACGAACCTAACCTGCTGTGTCAGTGGGGCCCACCTGTACAAGTCAAAGAATCCCCTATGTTATGTCTATAACTATGTTTATTATTATTATAGGGGAGCGCTTAACCCGTAGGAATTATGGATTATAGAGTGCCTGTGGCAGATGGAAAACATTCCCTCTTAATTCAGGGAACTGGAGCACAGATCCAGTTCCTTAGATCAAGAGCCCCTCACCACCGTCAAGGAACCTCCCTTGAAGGAGTAACTATCTTGAAGTGAGGAAACCATGTGACTAAAGTCAGCTGATTTAAATATGTGGAAGATAAGTGACGTCAGGATGTGCAAAGTTGTACTGATAAGTTATGATAAACACAAGACTTGACATCATTACTGTGTGAACAATGTCACTGTACAGTTACATTATTAGTTTGTGAACAATGTTACTGTATACTTACATTATTACTGTGTGAACAATGTTACTGTACAGTTACATTATTACTGTGCGAACAATGTCACTGTACAGTTACATTATTACTGTGTGAACAATGTCACTGTACAGTTACATTATTACTGTGTGAACAATGTTACTGTACACTTACATTATTAGTGTGTGAACAATGTTACTGTACAGTTACATTATTACTGTGTGAACAATGTTACTGTACACTTACATTATTAGTGTGTGAACAATGTTACTGTACAGTTACATTATTACTGTGTGAACAATGTCACTGTACACTTATATTATTAGTGTGTGAACAATGTTACTGTACACTTACATTATTAGTGTGTGAACAATGTTACTGTACAGTTACATTATTACTGTGCGAACAATGTCACTGTACACTTACATTATTACTGTGTGAACAATGTCACTGTACAGTTACATTATTACTGTGTGAACAATGTTACTGTACACTTACATTATTAGTGTGTGAACAATGTCACTGTACACTTATATTATTACTGTGTGAACAATGTTACTGTACACTTACATTATTACTGTGTGAACAATGTCACTGTACACTTATATTATTAGTGTGTGAACAATGTTACTGTACACTTATATTATTAGTGTGTGAACAATGTTACTGTACACTTATATTATTAGTGTGTGAACAATGTTACTGTATACTTATATTATTAGTGTGTGAACAATGTTACTGTACACTTATATTATTAGTGTGTGAACAATGTTACTGTATACTTATATTATTAGTGTGTGAACAATGTTACTGTACACTTATATTATTAGTGTGTGAACAATGTTACTGTACACTTACATTATTAGTGTGTGAACAATGTTACTGTATACTTACATTATTAGTGTGTGAACAATGTTACTGTACACTTATATTATTAGTGTGTGAACAATGTTACTGTACACTTATATTATTAGTGTGTGAACAATGTTACTGTATACTTACATTATTAGTGTGTGAACAATGTCACTGTACACTTATATTATTAGTGTGTGAACAATGTCACTGTACACTTACATTATTAGTGTGTGAACAATGTCACTGTACACTTATATTATTAGTGTGTGAACAATGTCACTGTACACTTATATTATTAGTGTGTGAACAATGTTACTGTACACTTATATTATTAGTGTGTGAACAATGTTACTGTACACTTATATTATTACTGTGTGAACAATGTTACTGTACACTTATATTATTACTGTGTGAACAATGTTACTGTACACTTACATTCAAATTCAAATTCAAATTCAAAGTTTATTCTCTATAAAGATTACAATGTTGAATTTACAGAATTTGGTTGTTGTGTGGTTCACATGTAGTTAAATAATAATTACAGAGTGTACCACTAGAACGCCTAGCATGGCTAGGCATTTCGGGCAGACTTAATTTAATTCATTATTTTAAAATATTACAAATTATGAGGTAAGTTGGTATTATGGCTAAGTGACTAAATACCAGTTTGTGAGTTTAGCAATGTGAATGCTTTTGTTTTGGCACAGTACATAGTTTCAGTATTGGAGTATCACAGGATTCATTATTTTAAGATTGAGATTAATATTTCTGTTTTTGGTCAAATGGGTGAGTGAGTGTGTGAACCACCAGGTGGTATTCGTGTAGTTAGTTGATGGGGTTTATCAGGGAGATAAGATGTTTTCTAATGGTAGTTTTGAAGGTGATGAATGTGTCTGCAGTTCTAGAGTTCTCAGGTAGGGTGTTCCAGATTTTAGGGCCTTTGACATACATTGAATTTTTGTAAAGGTTTAGTCGGACACGGGGAATGTCGTAGAGATGTTTGTGTCTGGTGTTATGCCTGTGGGTTCTGTCACAACTATCAAGAAAGCGTTTTAGGTCAAGGTTGATATTGGAGTTTAAGGTCCTGTAGATGTAGATTGCACAGTAGTAAGTGTGGATGTACTGAACAGGGAGTAAGTTTAGATCTATGAAGAGTGGGGGGGTGTGTTGCCAGGGATGGGATTTAGTGATTATTCTTACTGCAGCTTTTTGTTGGGTTATTATTGGCTTTAGGTGTGTTGCTGCAGTTGATCCCCAAGCACAAATAACATAGGTGAGGTATGGATAAATAAGTGAGTGGTATAGTGTGAGAAGGGCATTTTGCGGCACGAAGTATCGTATCTTGGAGAGGATCCCAACCATTTTGGATACTTTTTTGGTTATGTGTTGGATATGGGTGCTGAAATTCAGGTTGTTGTCAAGGTATAGGCCTAGGAATTTGAGAGGTTTTGTGGAGACATGATGGTTGGAGTTAAACACACTTGTTGGATGGTAATACTTATATTAGCAGAGTGTGAGAAGGAGGAGCCCAGCCTGCCATGTTGTCTGTTGTTAGACCTATGCATGAAGTGAGAGAGAGGCAGAGTGCCCAAAGCTCACATGCAGCATCACGTGACGTCACACATGCTAGCCAATGAGCCTAGCAAGGGGTCAACTATGTAAAACGTATGGATGGTAGTATGATACTCAGATAGCATTTACGCATACAGGGGATCAGCAACTATGCTGACAGCTCGGTCATGTTACGTATGTCGTCTCGACATACAATACTATGCTATAGGCTGAACAGGCAGGTGGCTCTGGGCTGATTATATACAATAGTAAAGACATATGTAACCTAGAACTAATGGATGGTATTGTAATGGGTGGTATCATAATGGGTGTTAATGTAATACATTACGAATTATAAGAACAAATCATAGTTTAATAAAAGATGGAACTGATCGATCAATCTGTATTCATGCATGCTACGGATTCTGAGGAAGAATAAATATTTACAAAGGTGAAAGTAACAGCAAAGACAGACCAGGCACGCTCAGCTCATACTGCTAAATCTCAGAATTCGGAGGGAATGTGAACACACACACACACAAAAAAAAATTCTGAAGACTGATCAGCTAATAATAAACACACAGTTGACAACTTCATTCATCTTGGACATCTAATTATACAGGCTATGTATATTTAAACTCAACTCTGCGAGGGTAAGATTTACATATGCTGAATGGTTATTGTCTCTGGGAGGATTGAATTCTTTTGCCTTGACTGAGGGAGATCTGAATAAGTATCTACAAAAGATACTTGAGGGTTTCTCATTACTTGTCATGTACACAAAGAATAACGACATTCAGGTTGATCATCTGACTGAGTGTTAGAGGTAGAGGGTACAGAGTCAGGAGGAGTGTCAGTGTCTGTCACATTAATCTGGGTAGAAATATCATCCTCAACATCGCATACTAACTTCATATGATCTAAATGCGATTCCTTATACTGGAGTTTACCTGGAGAGAGTTCCGGGGGTCAACGCCCCCGCGGCCCGGTCTGTGACCAGGCCTCCTGGTGGATCAGAGCCTGATCAACTAGGCTGTTACTGCTGGCTGCACGCAATCCAACGTACTAGCCACAGCCCGGCTGGTCAGGTACCGACTTTAGGTGCATGTCCAGTGCCAGCTTGAAGACTGCCAGAGGTCTATTGGTAATCCCCCTTATGTATGCTGGGAGGCAGTTGAACAGTCTCGGGCCCCTGACACTTATTGTATTGTCTCTTAACGTGCTAGTGACACCCCTGCTTTTCATTGGGGGGATGTTGCATCGTCTGCCAAGTCTTTTGCTTTCGTTGTGAGTGATTCTCGTGTGCAAGTTCGGTACTAGTCCCTCTAGGATTTTCCAGGTGTATATAATCATGTATCTCTCCCTCCTGCGTTCCAGGGAATACAGGTTCAGGAACCTCAAGCGCTCCCAGTAATTGAGGTGTTTTATGTCCGTTATGCGCGCCATGAAGGTTCTCTGTACATTTTCTAGGTCAGCAATTTCACCTGCCTTGAAAGGTGCTGTTAGTGTGCAGCAATATTCCAGCCTAGATAGACCAGTACTAATTTCTCTAACTTTATAATTATTGCCATTGATATGTTCAACCACTTGATAAGGACCAACAAACTCTTGATCGAGCTTAGGTATTGCGGATGTTTTGTTGAAGTTAGTCAACATACTCTCGAACCCACTTTAACTTTGGTTGGCTTAGCACGGCTATTATTTACTCTTGTAAATTCTGCTGTTGACTTACGAAGAGTCTCACAGATTCTTCTAAAAACACTTTGAGCTAAGCTGGTACGAGTTGCTATGAAATCATCAGGGTTGTAATTGGGTTTCAGTGCAGAATATAACAACTCATAAGGCAAACGCTTGTCTACACAATACAACACATAATGTGGAGTGTCACCTATCGAAGCATTGTAAGCAGAATTTATGGTATACTGCACATCAGGTATAACTTCATCCCAAGTTTCACTGTTGGGATTGAAAGTGGCCCTCAAGATATCGAGTACTTTCTTATTGGTTCGTTCCGCTAACCCATTGCTGGCAGGATGATGAGGAACAATGGTGGATTTAGAGATCTTGTACAAGGTACAAAAATTTTCAAGAATCTCATTACAGAATTCACCTTCATTATCTGTTACCAAGGGTGGTATGCCTACAGATTATACACTCCTTGAAAGCTTTAGCTACAGTCTCGGCAGTCTTATCTGCAATAGGAACTGACTCACAATGTCTGGTGAAATGATTTACCATAACACACAGGAGGGAACATTGGAAATTGGTTAACAGATCTATGGCAACACTTTCCCATGGTTCACTCGTGGTGGGATACACTTGGATAGGACTTGGACTATTGACATTTCTTTTAGGTTGCATACAGACACTACATTTCTTAACATACTCGGAAATATCAGTTGCCATACGTGGCCAAAAGTATTTCATTCTGGCTTGTTTCACAGAATGATCCATACCAGGGTGTGCAACACCTGGTGCATCATGAACTAGTTTTAGAGCTATGTTCACTAGTGACTGTGGAATTGCTAATTGGTACACCCTTCTGCTAGGAGTACCCAACTCGGCTGTTTGATACAGTAATTCTTGACTCATGACAAAGTCACTAATGGGTGCTGGTGGCTTCACAGTCAGAACAAGATCTTCCTGGGGCAGGATAAAGCATCTGCGACTACATTTGACTTGCCAGGTAAGTGTTCAAAGGTAGGATTGAACTCTTGGATAGTCAAGGTCCATCTGGCTAACCTTCCAGTAGGTTGTTTGTTCTGGAATAAAGATATCAAGGTCTGTTAAGACATGAACAGGGTACTGATAAATAATGTCTCTGAAGTGCTTCTTGCTCAGTTACTGTATAATTATGTTCAGCCTTCGTAAGGACTCGGCTAGCAAATGCAACTGCGTTGTACTTGCCATCAGTCTTCTGAGCTAGTACGGCACCTATACCAATTGAACTAGCATCAGTTGTCAGATAGAAAGGCTTAGAAAAATCTGGAAATTTCAAAATTGGAGCAGATGTTAGCTTTTCTTTTAGAGTTTGGAATGCTCTTTCTTGACGGAAGGTCCAAACAAAAGGAGCATCTTTCTTAAGCAACTCAGTTAGAGGAGCAGCTATGGGAGAGAAATTGGCAAAGAAAGATCTATTAAAACCTGATAAGCCCACAAAGGATTTTACAGCATCAGCAGTTTTTGGAGATGGAAAATTTAGGACTGAAGTTACTTTACTTTGGTCAGTCGTAACCCCTCTAGGAGTGACTACGTGACCAAGAAACTTAATTTCTGATCTGAAAAATTGACATTTTGACAGTTTGATCTTTAAATTGGCTTCTTCAAGCTTACCAAGTACTACATCAAATCTTTTCAAATGTGTATCCACGTCTTCAGACATAATGATTACGTCATCTAAGTACACCATAAGTGTACTTAGAGACCTATGAGAGACCTATGAGACCTCTAAACATATTGGTCATGAGCCTTGAGAATGTGATAGGGGAAGATCACAACCCAAATGCCACATGGAGGAAGTGATAATGACCTGTAGGAGTGGAGAATGCGGTTAGCTCTTGGCTGTCCTCATGAAGAGGGACTTGCTAAAACCCTTGTAACAAGTCCAGGGTCGAGCAGACTTTGTTATCGCTGATGTTATGTAAAAGATCACCCAGTACAGGAAGTTGGAAGCGATCTGGAATAGTTTTCGCATTTAACTTCCTAAAGTCAATCACTGGGCGCCAAGTACCATCCTTCTTAGGTACTAGGCTCAAGGGCGCATTCCAAGGTGAATTGCTAGGTGCAATAACTCCATCATCAAGCATTTGATTGATCAATTCTTCTGCGACAGCAACTTGGAAATGAGGCATTCTGTATGCAGGTATATAGATAGGTGTAGTACCAGGTTCAAGTGGAATACGATGGGACAATAAGTTCATTACCTGGAGTTTACCTGGAGTTTACCTGGAGAGAGTTTCGGGGGTCAACGCCCCCGCGGCCCGGTCTGTGACCAGGCCTCCTGGTGGATCAGCCCCTGATCAACCAGGCTGTTGCTGCTGGCTGCACGCAAACCAACGTACGAGCCACAGCCCGGCTGATCAGGGACTGACTTTAGGTGCTTGTCCAGTGCCAGCTTGAAGACTGCCAGGGGTCTGCTGGTAATCCCCCTTATGTGTGCTGGGAGGCAGTTGAACAGTCTCGGGCCCCTGACACTTATTGTATGGTCTCTTAACGTGCTAGTGACACCCCTGCTTTTCATTGGGGGGATGGTGCATCGTCTGCCAAGTCTTTTGCTTTCGTAGTGAGTGATTTTCGTGTGCAAGTTCGGTACTAGTCCCTCTAGGATTTTCCAGGTGTATATAATCATGTATCTCTCCCTCCTGCGTTCCAGGGAATACAGGTTTAGAAACCTCAAGCGCTCCCAGTAATTGAGGTGTTTTATCTCCGTTATGCGTGCCGTGAAAGTTCTCTGTACATTTTCTAGGTCAGCAATTTCACCTGCCTTGAAAGGTGCTGTTAGAGTGCAGCAATATTCCAGCCTAGATAGAACAAGTGACCTGAAGAGTGTCATCATGGGCTTGGCCTCCCTAGTTTTGAAGGTTCTCATTATCCATCCTGTCATTTTTCTAGCAGATGCGATTGATACAATGTTATGGTCCTTGAAGGTGAGATCCTCCGACATAATCACTCCCAGGTCTTTGACATTGGTGTTTCGCTCTATTTTGTGGCCAGAATTTGTTTTGTACTCTGATGAAGATTTAATTTCCTCATGTTTACCATATCTGAGTAATTGAAATTTCTCATCGTTGAACTTCATATTGTTTTCTGCAGCCCACTGAAAGATTTGGTTGATGTCCGCCAGGAGCCTTGCAGTGTCTGCAATGGAAGACACTGTCATGCAGATTCGGGTGTCATCTGCAAAGGAAGACACGGTGCTGTGGCTGACATCCTTGTCTATGTCGGATATGAGGATGAGGAACAAGATGGGAGCTAGTACTGTGCCTTGTGGAACAGAGCTTTTCACCGTAGCTGCCTCGGACTTTACTCTGTTGACGACTACTCTCTGTGTTCTGTTAGTGAGGAAATTATAGATCCATCGACCGACTTTTCCTGTTATTCCTTTAGCACGCATTTTGTGCGCTATTACGCCATGGTCACACTTGTCGAAGGCTTTTGCAAAGTCTGTATATATTACATCTGCATTCTTTTTGTCTTCTAGTGCATTTAGGACCTTGTCGTAGTGATCCAATAGTTGAGACAGACAGGAGCGACCTGTTCTAAACCCATGTTGCCCTGGGTTGTGTAACTGATGGGTTTCTAGATGGGTGGTGATCTTGTTTCTTAGGACCCTTTCAAAGATTTTTATGATATGGGATGTTAGTGCTATTGGTGTGTAGTTCTTTGCTATTGCTTTACTGCCCCCTTTGTGGAGTGGGGCTATGTCTGTTGTTTTTAGTAACTGAGGGACGACCCCCGTGTCCATGCTCCCTCTCCATAGGATGGAAAAGGCTCGTGATAGGGGCTTCTTGCAGTTCTTGATGAACACAGAGTTCCATGAGTCTGGCCCTGGGGCAGAGTGCATGGGCATGTCATTTATCGCCTGTTCGAAGTCATTTGGCGTCAGGATAACATCGGATAGGCTTGTGTTAATCAAATTTTGTGGCTCTCTCATAAAAAATTCATTTTGATCTTCGACTCTCAGTCTGGTTAGCGGCTTGCTAAAAACTGAGTCATATTGGGACTTGAGTAGCTCACTCATTTCCTTGCTGTCATCTGTGTAGGACCCATCTTGTTTAAGTAGGGGCCCAATACTGGACGTTGTTCTCGATTTTGATTTGGCACAGGAGAAGAAATACTTTGGGTTTCTTTCGATTTCATTTATGGCTTTTAGTTCTTCCCGCGATTCCTGACTCCTAAAGGATTCTTTTAGCTTAAGTTCGATGCTTGCTATTTCTCTGACCAGTGTCTCCCTATGCATTTCAGATATATTGACCTCTTTTAGCCGCTCTGTTATTCTTTTCCGCCGCCTGTCTCTTTCTATTTTACATCTACTCCTCCTTTTTCTTAGAGGAATAAGCCTTGTGCATACATCGAGTGCCACCGAGTTAATCTGTTCTAGGCATAAGTTGGGGTCTGTGTTGCTTAGTGTATCTTCCCAGCTTATATCGGTTAGGACTTGGTTTACTTGGTCCCACTTTATGTTTTTGTTATTGAAGTTGAATTTGGTGAATGCTCCCTCGTGACTAGTCTCATTTTGTCGGTCTGGGGCTCCAGGCATACATGTCTGAACCTCAATTATGTTGTGATCTGAGTATATTGTTTTTGATATGGTGACATTTCTTATCAGATCATCATTGTTAGTGAAGATGAGGTCTAGTGTATTCTCCAGTCTAGTAGGCTCTATTATTTGCTGGTTTAAATTGAATTTTGTGCAGAGATTTAAAAGCTTGTGTGAGTGTGAGTTTTCATCAGAGCTGCCTCCTGGTGTTATTACTGCAACAATATTATTTGCTATATTCCTCCATTTTAGGTGCCTTAAGTTGAAATCCCCCAGGAGCAAGATGTTGGGTGCAGGAGCTGGAAGATTTTCCAGACAGTGGTCAATTTTTAACAGGTGTTCCTGGAATTGCTGGGATGTTGCATCCGGAGGCTTGTAGACTACCACAATGACTAGGTTTTGGTTCTCGACCTTTACTGCTAAAACTTCCACTACATCATTTGAGGCATTAAGCAGTTCTGTGCAAACAAGTGACTCTGCAATGTACAGGCCAACCCCCCCCTTTTGCCTGTTCACTCTGTTACATCTGTATAGGTTGTAACCTGGGATCCATATTTCGTTGTCCAAGTGATCCTTTATGTGGGTCTCAGTGAAAGCCGCGAACATTGCCTTTGCCTTTGCAAGCAGTCCACGGATGAAAGGTATTTTGTTGTTTGTTGCTGGCTTTAGACCCTGTATATTTGCAAAGAAGAATGTTATCGGACTGGTGGTATTGTTGGTACTGGGGGGGGGGGGATTTTTTTCCGGCATTAGTATCTGTATCTGTTGGTTTGGAGTGGAGGCCATCGACTGTGGTTCCACTCCAGGAATGACTGGATTTGGTGTACGATTTCTGCCATTTCCTGCCAGTTTTTTTTTCCTTCCTGGCACTAAAAAACCTCTCCCTCTTGAGTGGCTGTGGCTACCCAGGTTTTCCCATGGCCTGGATGTTTTGTATCTTTTTGTCCCCTTTAGATGGTATGCCTGGCAATTTAAGTTATAGGACAGTCTTTCCTGTACTGAAGAGGTACACATTTCAGGGTGAAAAAGCTTACAGGAAGGGAGTTTGCATTTTCCTGTTGTCATATGGGTATGGCATTTTCTAGGGTGGTCATAGTTGCATGTCCCATCTGTTTTTCCAGATTTCCCATGCCAGCAGATACCAAGTGCATAGTATGTGCACAGGCTTGGTTTCCGCTTGCCTTGGGTTTCTGTGACTGTATTCCCTGTTGGTGCATGTTTCCCTGTCTTACTTCTATCATCCCTAGCACCAACAATGGAGCTCCCACCAGTTGTTTTTGGTAATTTATCCTCAGTATTGCTATTGGAGTCCTCTTGTTTGCTATTTCCTGCGGTATTTCTGGTTTGCAATATTGGTTTTATCTTATCTTTGACTACACTTGTTTCCCTACTATGGCTCCTGTCCCCTATGAGGTCATTTATATGTATTCCTTCCTGCGTATAATTCCCGACTACCTGGACAAAATCTCCAGCTTCACCATTACTGTCTTATACCCATTACTGTCTTATACCCATCTTCTCACCTGGTAAGGCAATGGCTTAATGACGTTTGTTCAACAGAGTCAACAAATGCTTGACCTGTTCTGGGAAGTCAGTGGGAGCTAAATCTTTCTCCTCAAGTGGTAGAATGGATTGATCCAGTGAAGTGGATGAGGTCTCATCGATAGAAATAGCACTGACTCACTGGTCAGGTGACAACTCATCTTCTACCATCTACCTGAACAGGGTAAGGATAATGAACAAGGTCAACAAGGTTGGTATTTGCTCTGAGACGAACGCTGTGACCAGAAGTGTTAGCAAGGAATAAATGGATCTTACTATCTCTTACAACATGTAAGGATGGCTCAACAAATAAACCCTTGACTTTGCAGGAATCACTGTCAATTAGGATGTTATCATCTTCTGGAACACTAGTAACAACAACAGACACTTTAGTGAGGGCACTAGCCACGACAGAAACATCTTTCTGCAGGCGGCATGTGACATCAACAAGAGATGGCATTACTAGTTTCAAGTAATCACTTTCCGACAAGGCGTCCCCTGTGAAGGAACTGCTACGTGAACTAGCAGACATTGCAGGGATAGGCTGAGCACTGAAGACAGTCTGAGCGTCCTCGGACACCTGAGGCAACTGAACAGTATCTTGCATGTCTGAAGGTGTAGGTGGAACACAGATGGGAGTGACAGAGCTACCAGTGCCTGACTGCTTGGGTACGCTACTGGAAAATGCACTGGCTTGTAAGGACTTAATCCGAACATCGTACTCTGTGACAGTATGGCAGATCTCAGATCCAAGCTGATAACCCCAAAATGGTATACGATCAAGTCATCAATTTGGGCATGCCATCGGTAAGGGTTGAGCACAGTACGGAAGTCTCTCATGGAAACAAATCCCAGTAGAAGATCACCAGGGAAAGTAATCTGGTCGACAACAAGGAGAGAAAAGGTGAGGGAAGTCTGACCTTGGACACGCAGGAGGGAACCAGCTACTCCACTAAGGGAGGTTACAGTAGTTGGTTCTACGAGGAGAACACGTCATAACTGCTTATCCTTTATTTATTTATTTATTTATTTATTTATTTATTACAATTTGTGCACACATACAGAGGTACAAAAAAAATACAGATAAGAGCAGCATGCCAAAGCCACTTATACTATGCATAGCATTACGGGCTGGCTTAAAATTAACTTAAGATTAACTAAGCAATGATGAAATCAGTGATAAAACATTAATGTAAACAGATTACTATAAAGTACAAGTGAGTATTACAAAGACAGGTCATATGGTTGCATGTATTATTGTACATTCAGTCGTATGGAGAATTCTGTTAGGTAGTTTATTTAAAAAAATAGTAAAGTTAGATTGGGTTTTAGGTTTAACATTTATGTGATATAATTGTGAGAAACATTTAAGATATACAATTTATAAGGTTGAGTTATTCAGTATTTATTTGGTTTTGGGTGAGTAAGTGATCTTTGAGAAGAGACTTGAATTTATAAACAGGTAGTGTTTCTTTTATATTTACAGGTAATGAATTCCAGATTTTAGGGCCTTTTATGTGCATTGAGTTTTTGCATAGTGTGAGATGGACACGAGGAACATCAAAGAGTGATCTGTGCCTTGTGTTATGGTCATGTGTTCTGTTGAGGTTGGCAAGGAGATGTTTGAGGGGAGGGTTAATATCAGAGTTAAGTGTTCTATGTATGTAATAGGTGCAGTAATAAGTATGGATGTTTTGTATGGTGAGTAGGTTTAGTGTATTGAATATTGGTGGAGTGTGCTGCCTGTAGTGAGAATTTGTTATCATTCTAACTGCAGCCTTTTGTTGGGTAATTAGTGGTCTGAGATGGTTAATTGTTGTTGAGCCCCATGCACAAATTCCATAGGTGAGATAGGGGTAAATAAGTGAGTGATATAGGGCCAGGAGGGCTGACTGTGGAGCATAGTACCGTATCTTCGATAGTATGCCTACAGTCTTGGAATTTTTTTTAGAAATTTGTTGTATATGTGTATGAAATTTGAGTCTATTATCAAGGTGGATTCCTAAGAATTTTCCCTCTGTTAGCTTTGTGATAGGTGATCCGTTTATCATTATGTTAAGAGGTACATCTGTAGCTCTGTTACCAAACTGAATGAAGTAGGTTTTGACAATGTTTAGTGTAAGTTTGTTAGTCCTCATCCAGGTAGATATTTTCTGTAATTCGGTATTTACAGTATTGGCTAGCGTGACTGGGCTCGGGTGGGAGAAGACGTATGTAGTGTCATCTGCAAATAGTGTGGGTTTGAGTAATTGCGAAGCATTTGGTAGGTCATTTATGTATAGGAGAAAGAGAAGAGGGCCAAGGACACTTCCCTGTGGGACACCAACTGTAATTGGTTGTGCAGAAGAGTTTGCCCCATTTGCGTACACATATTGGCTTCTGTTGCTGAGGTATGACTTGAGGTAGTTGAGGGAGTGCCCTCTTATACCATAGTGTGACAATTTTACGTGGAGCAAGTCATGGTCAACTGTATCAAAAGCTTTACGTAAGTCAATGAAGATCCCCAGTGGGACTTCTTTTTTCTCTATTGCAGTGTATATATGTTCTAGCATGTGTACAATAGCATCATTAGTATTTTTATTAGGCCTGAATCCAAATTGGCAGGGGTTGAGTATGTTTTGGGAGATAAGGTAGGAGTAGATTCGTTTATGAATTAATTTTTCGAAGATTTTTGAGAGAGGGTGTAAGTTGGATATTGGCCTATAGTTATTCAACTCTGTTTGGTCTCTTCCTTTGTGGATCGGGGTGACCCTTGCTATTTTGAGTACTGTAGGGAAGGTGGAGGATTCAATGGATTTGTTAAAGAGTGTTGCAATGATTGGTGATAGCACTTGTGACATTTTTTTGTATATAAAGGGTGGTAAGGTATTTAAATCTCCTGCCTTGTTTTTTAGTGCGTTGATAATAAGGGAGACTTCGTATGGGTTAGTCGGAGCTAGGAACAGTGTGTTCGGGTAGTTGCCGGTGAGGTAGTCATTTGGTGGGGTATCTGAGCTTGGGATTTTATTGGCAAGGTTTTGTCCTATAGTGGAGAAGAAATCATTGAGTCTGTTTGCTGTTTCTGTTGGTGGGAGTTGAGGTTCATCTGATTTTGCTAATTTTATTTCGCTATTTCGTGATATCTTTTTTGTTCCCAGAATTTCTGATAGGGTTTTCCAGGTCTTTTTTATATCACCTCGTAAGTTGGATAATCTGTTCTCATAATACAATTTTTTTGCCCTTCTTATCAGGCTGGTTAGGATTGACGAGTAACGTTTTGTTTGGTCTCTGGTTATGTGACCCATTCTGTACTGTTTTTCATATTGGTGTTTTTTATTTATGGATTTGAGAATGCTGGGTGTTAGCCAGGGACTGTTCAGTCTCTTAGCTGTCATCTGTTTAGTTTTTTTAGGGCAGTGCTTATTATAGAGGTATTGGGTCTTTTTTAGAAAATTATTAATACATTCGTCAATATCTGTATAGATTTCTAGCTCAGTGTGCCAGTCAATGTTTGCTACTGCTGTTGTGAAGTTATTAATGGCTGCCTCATTGTGAAGTCTGAAGGTGACTTTAGTAGTGTCTTGGGGTAGTTTACCAAGAGTTGTTATGAGGAAAGTAGGGTAGTGGTCTGTGGTATTATCTGTAATTATGCCTGATTTTAAAGGGGATATGGTGTTGGTCCAGATGTGGTCAAGTAGGGAAACACTAGTCTCTGTAACTCTTGTAGGTTTTGTTACTGTTGGTAGCAACATACAGTTACTCATTGTGTTTGTGAATTCAGTGACGTGTGGATCCTGGTCTTGCAGGAGATTTATATTGAAGTCACCTGAGAGTAGTAAGTGATCTTTGTTCATGCGTGCATCAGTTATCATACTTCCTAGGTTTTGACTAAATTGGCTAATGTTTGACTGTGGAACTCTGTAGATGTTTATCAATGTGAGAGGTTTTTGTAGGTATTTGGATTTGAATTTAGCTATTATATATTCCCCATGTTCATCCCTTGTGCAAGTATTAGTGATACATTCTAGTTGGTCTGAGTAGTATATGGCTGTGCCACCCCCTTGTTGGTCTGGCCTACAGTTGTGTATGGCTGTGTAACCAGGAATGGCATAGACATCTGTAGTATCAGGCTTTAGCCAGGTTTCAGTTAGTGTAATGAATGACATATTGGCATGTAAGGAATTTAGTAATGCTATGAGGTCATCGTAATGCTTGCTTAAAGATCTGATATTGTAGTTAAAGATAGTTATGTTGTTATTGGCACTGAGAAGTGCCTTTGATTGTTCAGCAGTGTAGTAATTACAGTAACTGTTTGGTTCATTTAAGTCATTATATAAGAGGTTGGTATCAGGATCAATGCTTGTAATCATAAGATTTGTAGTGAATCTCTAGTTAGAAATAAGTATAAAACAAAGTAAATAGTCTTAAGCTAAAAAATAGCACCTGAACTATTTAACAAATGTAAAATAATGAGCTAAGGTAGTTTTTTTTTTATTCTTTTTTTTTTTAAGCTAAAATAAAGGAGACAATATAAAAGGGACTAATACAAATAAAGTGATGGTCAAATAATGGAGCTTGGGAATATGATAGTAGGTAGTACTGTAAAGGTAATTCTTTAAAGTTAGAATTATAGTATAAAATTATAATATAAAAGGGACTAATATAAGTTGTGGTGAACTATAAAGTGGTAATCAAATAAATGAGCTTTGGAATGTAATGGCAAAATTGTGAACTTATTCTACTTTAGCACCTGAGAATAGCACCTTGATTATTTTAACAATTGTGAATATATAAACTAGGGTAGTTATATAAGCTAAAATAAAGGAGAAAATATATGAGGGACTAAAATTAAGCAATGGTAAACAAAGTTGAATGGACAGATGGTCACTATGAAATAATATTGGTTTAGGAGTAAGATCTGATTTGTAATATTAAATAATTGAGCAGTTTATTGCACAATAAAAAGTAAAAAAAATGAGGTAGTTGGTACTAGCTAGCAAAAGATAGTTTTGGTACTTGCAAAAAAGTAATTGGAATATATACTAATTGCATACACAATGAAAAGTGACTAAAAAACAAGTAGTGATAAACAAAATTAAATGGACAGGTAAGAATAATGAATATTATTAATTTGGAGTAAGATTTGACTTGTAATTTAAAATTATGAACAATTAATAGCAGTAAGAAAGAAGTATAGAGTATTGGAGGTAGTTGGCATTAGCTAGTGATGAAAAATAATAAAAATAATAATGCACAATATAATAGTAACGTACACTATATGCACCACACGTATATATGTATTAAGGGCACTTATCTAATCTGTTAAAGAAATGTCAGCTTTTCTAAGGAAGGTAGAGAAATCATGTTCGTTTGAGATGGTATATTGTTGTCCTGTTGATGTTTTCCTTACTAGTATTTTCCCATCTCGCGTGAAACACTGATGTATTTTGTTTTCCTGTTTAAGTTTTCTCAGCCTGAACAGAAGGTTTTGACGTTTTCTTGTTAGACACTCATTTATGTACACTCCATTTTTCATTGTAATTGCTGATTTAATTAGGTCCTTTCTTTTATCGTATGAATGAAGTCTGATCATTATACTGTGTTTACTTCCTGGTTTTCCTAACAAACGTGTTTCTTTGATTTCATTGTTTTGCACGATGACTTGTACGTGGTTCTGTATTATCCTGATAGCAGTTTCTTTGCACTGTGCTTGTGTTATGTCACTAGGAATGTGTGGACTGTTAATTATAACTGCATCAGACAACTTATCTTGTTCAGTTTTGTCGTCTTGGAAATCAAGGTATTCATTTAGTCGAGTGTGCATGTTCTGATTCCAGTCCTTGATTGCTTCTTCAACCTTCATATTTATTGTTGTTATTTGCTCAGTGTGACTGGCTATAGCTGCTTTTAGAGTATTTTCTGTGTCAACACTTCCCGATGTAATCTTCTCTTCAAAGTTTTGGATCTTGTTCTCGAGGTTGGTTATCTTGGATTCTCGTCGCTCGAGTGTTGCTTTGATATCTTTGATTTCATTTTCTAGAGCAACGATGTAGTCCTTGATATTGTCAGGAATAATCATACCTGAGTTATCATGGGTGAATCCTTTGAAGGGAGTGGTGTTGGAGGGAGAGTCAGCCATGTTTGTTGTTGTTGTTGCTGTTCCTTGGGTGGCGGCGGTGAGGGGGGTTGATGATACACTGGCGTCCTGCTGGGTAGACAAGTTGAGTTCTAGGGTCCTTGCTGTTATTCTTTTATTACTGGTGTTGTTTCTTCTGCGATATCCTTTCATAGTATCACTGAAGTAGATACTGTGTAGCAATGGAGGAGAAGGCTTATTTTCTCGGAGCTTGGGTTAAGTGATTGTCTGGCAGCGGAGGCAGTGTTTGGGTTAGCAGGGCTGTCTTCCTTAGATCTTCTAATTTTGTCAAGATTTGGGTTACATTCTTAGTATTCTTGGGTCATGTTGTGGTCTACGTGGGTTCATGTAGTTGATCTTTCTCTTAGGCCATCACAAGTTTTGATGAGCGATGTTTTTTTTGAGAAAGAAGAGCTGGTAGGATACCGTTGCTGCCGCTGCCGCCGCCGCGAATTAACTAGACCTGATAATATTGACTTGCGCACCAGAGTCCATGAACACATGAATGGGTGCATTATGAGCAGATGTTTGCACTATAGAGCCTACTGTTGCATTGGAAGTTACGTGCAAACAAAAAGGAGGGTTGTCATCAGAAAAGGTATGTTCTACTTCATCCCCAAAATCATCTACGTCAGAGAAGATTGAAGCAACATCATTTACAGGATTGGCGGTCTCACGGCTACCTAAGGCATCAAAGGAGTTACTAACAGGGATGGTATACTCATTATCACCTACTGTCACCACGGGACATGTTGACTGGGGCACTCGAATTCCCCCGAATTGGAAGAATGAGCCTGGTTCTGGTTAGTCCGAGAACCACGACCTCTATTCCTCTCCTGGCTCTGTGGTTGGAACGGCCACGGAAGGATCTAGAGTACTGAAGGGTGTAGAGAGCATTGAACTCAGATGCATCATGACCATTGATTCTGTGATAAGTACAGCAAGGCAGACTGGACTGGTACCCATCAGCATTACGATGCCTCTTTGGGTGGCTATCTGGACAATTTACTGCGATATGGCCACAGTAACCACAATTATAGCAGGTTCTTTGACTATGGGTACTGTATGTACTATGAGCACTATAGGAATGATGACTCTTGACACTAGCTTTGGATGACGGCCACGAATGATTTTGATCAGGAGTTTTGATTGTAGCACAAACAAGAGGCGGTATAGGATTAGTCGAAATGGTTGACGTAGGCCTTCGGTTGGGAAGGTTCCCTCGGGACATAAGTCATGCATGTGGATGAGGGCTGCAAGTGGTCCCATTGTGGCAGTTACGGGACTAGAGTTATACACATACATCGAAGTAGGTGGCATTATCTGTTTAATAACTCCAAAAGCTGCTAATTTGGCAAGCCCTTCAAGAGCTCGTTTATCATCATCTGCAAGGTAGTTGGAATTTTGACCGGCCTTAACGAATGAAGACATGAGGTTATTTAAACGAAGGGCGAATGCATCTAACGATTCCTCTGGCTAGGCGCTGTGCACACTAGTTAATTAAGGACAACGAATGGATCAGTCACTCTCACTGGGTCAAGATAGTTTTGTATTAATTGCTCATAATCTCTCCACGTGGTGAAACCCTGACAGTCCTTCATGCGGATCAAGTTAAAGACATTCGAGGTGGCTGGTGAACAAGCTAAACTCTTCTTCCCAATACTAATGATACAACTCTCAGATGGAGGGCCACCCACTGAGGCGCTTGCTCTAGCATGAACAGCAGTAAACCAAGCTTCCAGGTTGTCTGGATCCCCAGTGAATAGAGGCATAGCATCATAAGGGTCACGACTAAAGTTCCAGAGTCTCGAGGTCTGAGTGTGTCTGCCGTTCGATAAAGGATTACTCGAATTTTGGGCTGACTCATTATTGTTTGGACTAACAGAATGTACTGAGGCATCACTTGAAAGGGCTTGATACATGATTGCAAAATGTGAAACAAGAATTTAAAAGAAAAAAAAAAAAAAAAAAATATATATATATATATATATATATATATATATATATATATATATATATATATATATATATATATATATATATATATATAACTGGGGGAACACATGACTCAGTAAACTTAAATGGGAAGAAAAAACGTAACTTCCTGCATAAGTAAAGAAAAATAACAAGTCAAACTGTAGAGCAAGGAAAACTCACATAAAACACTCAACTGGATAAGCAACACTTTGATAATCAAGAGAAAGTATACTTTACTCAGATCAAATTTACTCAAATTTACTTTAATTTGAATTAATTTCACAGTGAGTTGTCTTTACTCTCAATTCAATAAAGAAATTCAGCTATATATGATAAATCAAACAAAAATGATAAAATGGAATCAATAAATCTTGTGCAAAATTAAACTAGACTGGGAAAGCAATTCTTTAAAAAAAAATTAAAATAAAGTGACACACAAAAAATAAAACATTATACACAGAACATAAGAAATGTAAAACTGAAATCCCAGAATATTGCACTGAAATAAACCGTAACAATATTGCAAATAATAATAATAATCACTATTCAAAAATTACTGCAAGACACAACACTCCATAAAAAAATTTCTGAAAGAAAAAAATAATGGCAGCACAATACTTGCACAAGAGTCACTGCAGAATGAGTCAATACTGCAATAAAAAAAATGCACACACAAGAAAATGCAGTTTACAAAACAATAAAAAAATGATCAAGGAATGAACTGACTGAACACTTTAACTCTTAACTGCAGCTTAAACAACACTTACTGAACAAACAAAACAATGATTTACTTTAAAAACAGAAGTTAAAAATTGCACTAAGAGTGAATTTGTTTAATGAAATATGAAGAATAATAGATGGCATAAAATGCAAAACAGAGAAAGGTTAACACTTACAATAATGCAGAACACAAGACAGCAAGATATGCACAATACTATGATAATTTTCTTGCAATAAGGTTTTGTGTTGACAAAAATTGGAAATAATTATCTTGCTTCAAACAAAATAATGGCACCATTGTGTGTGGGGACAACAAATTAGACACTGGGGAAATAAAAAGAATTAGCACAAAAGAATGTTCAACACGCAGTAAAATGGGAAATGAATTAATAAAAAAAAATCAGTAAGAATGCACAAATGCTGGAAAAAAAATAACTGAGACAACACTGAGTTGTGATGCAGAATATAAGATAACAGTTACTGAATTACTTAACTTCACAACTTACTGGGCAAAGAACACAGTACTGTGAACATAAGATAAATATGAAGTGTAAACACAAGTTTATACTGATTATATATTGCACACAACAGGCAAAAATGGAAAAGTTCTTACTTCACGTATATATATATATATATATATATATATATATATATATATATATATATATATATATATATATATATATATATATATATATAAAAAGAAAAAAATATTGCAACAGAATGTAATCAAGAGTCACTGAATGTCACTAAGAAATCATTGAGAACAAAAAAATCTCAACACTCGCAAAAGTCTCTGTAAACGATTATTACCACTGGAGCGATGTCAGTGGAGAATGAGGGTGGTGGTGGAGTAGGTGGTTGTAGCTGGCGGCGACTCTCCACTACTCTCAACACGTCGATGTGGAAAATAATTTCCCAAAATTATGCTGTATATTTTTTATAATGTAAATATACCTGATTAATACATTACTATTGCTCTAAAGTGTATTTTAAAGAAGTGAACTGACAGGGAAACTCTGCGCCTGCACTGACGAGCAGGGAAGAGACGCCATTGTTTTTGAATGTGGTACAGGAACGCTAATGAAATGTGCATAAATTTCGTCGATCTGGAAGTTAAATTGTGTTTGAAACTTCCCAAATAGGAGCTGAAATTGTTGGATTTGCAGTCCTGCATAATGTGAGCATTAAACAGATGGACAGGACAGCTTAGGAACTCCAGCTAAGTCACTGTCAATTTATGTTGAGATTCTGGCCAGTATTTTCTTCATATTTAGGCAAGGGAGGTATGACACACCATAATCTCCAGACTAATTGGTGAGTCTTATTATTATAAATTCTCCTTCAATGTATATGTATTCACATTTTAAATTTAATATACAGTCCATATATTTATATTAATGTTTTTACCAGAATTCCTGTTGATGTATATTTCATTTGAAATTAATATAGGTCCAGAGTGACTTGTGGATATGACAGTAGTAGGTATCAAAGGGGGACATTTTTGCGACCTAGGTGTCCTAAAATTTCTACTTGTTTCTGTAACCTTGATAAAGAATAATTATCTTTGTTACCATTTACTGGTATGTATCTTATGAGTTACATCCAAGTAAATTTAATTTTCCACAATAGTTGCCCGTTGGTCCTTGATCGAACTGAATGTAATTAGTGAAGTCATTAATTAGTGAATTAATTACTTAATAATTATATGTGAAATGACAGAAGGAGGTGGATGTTAGGTCCACAAATTTACTTAATGTGTGGTGGATTATAATTATTACAATACTAAATTTGCTAAGCCAAGTCTGGCAAAGATTTATATTAGTGTATTTGTATAATATTAATTTTGCTAAGCCAAGTCTGGCAAGGATAAGCCAAGTCTGGCTATGGTTTATATTAATGTGTATTTAAAATTTATATTATAACTTTCTTACATGTGTAACTGCTGCGCTCAAGTGTAATCAGGATTCATATTAATGCATTTAAAATTTATATTATAATTTCCTTACATGTGTAATTGCTAAGCTCAAGTGTAGCAAAAATTATTAATGTATATTTAAAGTTTATATTATAATTTCCTTACATTTAATTGCTAAGCTCAAGTAGCTACGATTTATTCAAGGTAAGTTGTAATATTTAGCTTTATGAAGTGTATAATTAAGTACATAATCAATGTTATTAATTAAGTTGAATTTAATACATTGCACCATGGGTGAAAATGAGGAAATTAATGTAGATGACAAACACATGGAATTTAGAGCAAAGGCGTACAATAAATGTTTGGAATTAATGAATCAAGAAACTGTGAACACTGATGATTTAAAATTGTATTTAGATTCTTTAGGGAATAGATATGATTCATACAAATTATATTATAAAAAATATGAAGGAGATTTGTTAGTAAATTGTGGAGATGAGATAGAAATAGATCTTATGATTAACCAGTATTATGAATTAGAAGAAAAGATTCTTTCTTGTAAAAGTCAGGCTTTGAATAAATTAAAATGTGTAAACCAGGCAAAACTCCCAGAATTATGTTTACCTGTATTTAATCCTGAAGAAAATTGGGAGGAATTTTGGTCAATTTTTAAAGCAGCTGTGCATGATAGGAGTGACCTAGCCTGTGTAACTAAATTAGTTTACCTCAAACTCATACAAGCCTTTCTCAATGTAGATGACTCTTACAAGGAAGCAGTTGACGTGCTGAAGGTCACTTATGGTAATATAGAACAAAGTAGGTTGGATCTAATGAATATCATTGTTAATTTAAAATCTCCAGATCACACTTACGAAGGTTTACAGCAGTTTAGAGTCAAACTGGAGAGCACTCTCAAAACTTTAAGTAATAAATATAATCTGAAGGAATCAGACTGGTTATTGAGTGCCATTGTAGAGAATAAATTAAGCTGTAAAACACTTGAATGAATCTCAAACAAGTATCACAAAGGTTATTTTGGTCTGGAGGAAATAAGACTAGGTCTACAAGAATTAATTGTTCAGTTGCAGACCAGCTAACGAACTCATTTTAAAGAAACAACACATAATAACTTTGAGGTATCTGTCAAGATTCACATGGGAAAAAATGATCCCAATGTTAATATTCAAAATTCATTTCCTAAAAAGAGTTGCATAGGTGCATATCAAGTAGCAGGAATCAGAAATAATGATTCTCCACAAGGTAAGAAGAATAAGTACCCTCCTAAGAGTAGCCCAGTTAATAAGAAATCAGTCAAAGAAAAGAGAGATTGTCTCTTCTGCAAGGGTACTCATTTTTCTAAGAATTGCAATGCATACAATTCATGGAATGATAAAGTTGAAAGATTGGAGGAACTTGACAGATGTATCAGACGTCTAGGTAATCACAATGTAAAGGATTGTCTTGCCAAATTAAACTTCTGTTATCAATGTTACAAAGGAAGACACCATATAGTCATGTATAAGGGTCTATATGATAATGTTGATAATAATGATAATATTGACAATCCTGACACAGTAGCTAATGTAAAAATTGCTGCTAATGTTAATAATGATGGTTTTGCTGAAGTAGCCTTACCTGTGTTACAGGTAAAAATTTATGATAAAAGGCATAAATCAAAAAATGTAAATGCATTATTAGACCAGGGATCTCAACGTACTTTCATTAAACGTAAATGTCTTGATGGTATGAAAATACAAATGGGCGATCCTATAACTCTAAAAATATCTGGTTTTCTCTCAAATAAAAGGGCTCAATTGTATGACACTGTTTATGTAACTGTCAGGTTGGGCAATGAGAAAAAACGTGTTAATGCAGTAATTGTAGATAGACTTCCAGAGAAAATATGTACAGTAGGGCTTAGTAAAGCTACAGATTATTATTATTATAATCAAAAAGAAGCGCTAAGCCACAAGGACTATACAGATAAAGCTACAGAAAGACTCTCACATAATGTAAATTTAGCACCTTCTGGTGTAAGTGATGATTCTGTAGGCCCAATAAATATTTTGATAGGTAGTGACTATTATGCCTCCTTTATAAAGGGTATGGTAAAGAAATGTGGTGTCACCCTTTTGAAGACTGCAGGAGGCCATGTAATGTATGGTAGGATTCCTCGTAATAATAATTCATGACTAGAGGAAACTACAAATACCATAACTGTGTCTCACTAATGATATCGTGCCCCAGTATAATTCTTCCATAGAGGATGGTGTTGAGCCAGTGCATAAATTGTGGGAATTAGACAGCATTGGAATAAATGTAAATGAAGAAAGTCCAGACGATTCTTGTACTCAAGAACAATACCTGAGAGATGTAAAATTTGAATCTGGATAATACTAGGTACGACTTCCGTGGAGACTGAACCATCCAGAATTGCCCACTAATTACAGAATGGCATATGGACAGTTAAAGGCTCAGCTCCGCGAACTGAGTAAGACACCAGAATTGTTGACTGCCTATAATGATATAATTACTGAACAATTAATTAATAAATTTATAGAAGAGGTACCTCCTGAGCAAGCCAAAATTTATGGTCACTATTTGCCACATCACGGAGTGAAGAAGGATTCTAAGACCACTCCTCTGAGGATTGTTTAATTGTAGTGCCAGGAGTAACAAAATTGTACCTAGTTTAAATGACTGTTTGATGACAGGTCCGTCGTTGATGGAAAAATTAGGAGATATCTTATTAAATTTCAGGGTGAAGAATTATGCCTTTATGGCTGACATAAGTAAAGCTTTCCTAAGAGTGGGTTTACAAGAGGCTGACCGGGATTGTACCCGCTTCTTATGGCCTGAGAATCCTAGTGACCCACTTAGCCCTCTGAAAACCTTTCTCTTTAGGAGCGTATTATTTGGTGCTACATTCAGTCCGTTCCTACTTCAAGCGACGATAAATGCACACCTTAAACGCACGGGAAGTCCCTTGACTGGTTTCAAACGGTTTCATTGGACAATAAAGCAGACTGTAAACGGATGGGGTTGTAGGCGCCCTTATAAACACAAACATTAAATATAAATCAGGAACGTGACGGTAAGCTGTCCAATATACAAAAACAGTTAGAAACAGAAATACAAATAGCTAGAGCTTCATTTAAGGAGGTTATTAATAGAATATTCAAGAGGTTGCTAGTAGAATTGCAATAAATCAACCATTCAAATCATTATGAAGCTGTGTGTAGTCTGTGGTCAGTCAAACAAACGGGGTTCCACATGGATAAATTGCCATTTTTGTGGAAATTGGTGTCATGCCCCTTGTGCAGATATCCAAGAACTAGCTACAAGCAGTGTTAAAACAGGGAAGTGTTTTTGGGTATGCCCAAATGAGGAAAATCTGTGGACTAATATCACAAGGGTATTAAAAGAGGACAACATCAAAGCTGCTTTCATAGAAAACCTGGAAGCTTTCTACAACAGATGGGAACATAAAAAGTCTGGGCTGAATGGTACTGCCCTTGATACTGGCCATGTAGTCACAAACTGTAAGGCTGGAGGTGATGTCCTGGTAGTCAGTAAATGTGGGGCTGACAGTGCTGTCCTGGGAGACAGTAATGGTGAAGCTGGAGGTGCTGTCCTGGGAGACAGTAATGGTGAAGCTGGAGGTGCTGTCCTGGGAGACAGTAATGGTGAAGCTGGAGATGCTGTCCTGGGAGACAGTAATGGTGAAGCTGGAGATTTTGTCCAGGTAGTCGGAAATTATACGCAGGAAGGAATACATATAAATGACCTCATAGGGGACAGGAGCCATAGTAGGGAAACAAGTGTAGTCAAAGATAAGATAAAACCAATATTGCAAACTAGAAATACCGCAGGAAATAGCAAACAAGAGGACTCCACTAGCAATAGTGAGGATATATTACCAAAAACAACTGGTGGGAGCTCCATTGTTGGTGCTAGGGAGGATAGAAGTAAGACAGGGAAACATGCACCAACAGGGAATACAGTCACAGAAACCCAAGGCAAGCGGAAACCAAGCCTGTGCACATACTATGCACTTGGTATCTGCTGGCATGGGAAATCTGGAAAAACAGATGGGACGTGCAACTATGACCACCCTAGAAAATGCCATGCCCATATGACAACAGGAAAATGCAAACTCCCTTCCTGTAAGCTTTTTCACCCTGAACTGTGTACCTCTTCAGTACAGGAAAGACTGTGCTATAACTTAAATTGCCAGGCATACCATCTAAAGGGGACAAAAAGATACAAAACATCCAGGCCATGGGAAAACCTGGGTAGCCACAGCCACTCAAGAGGGAGAGGTTTTTTAGTGCCAGGAAGGAAAAAAAAAACTGGCAGGAAATGGCAGAAATCGTACACCAAATCCAGTCATTCCTGGAGTGGAACCACAGTCGATGGCCTCCACTCCAAACCAACAGATACAGATTCTAATGCCGGAAAAAAATCCCCCCCCCCAGAACCAACAATACCACCAGTCCGATAACATTCTTCTTTGCAAATATACAGGGTCTAAAGCCAGCAACAAACAACAAAATACCTTTCATCCGTGGACTGCTTGCAGAGGCAAAGGCAATGTTCGCGGCTTTCACTGAGACCCACACCCCTCAAGGAAGGTTCCTTGATGTTGGTGAGGGGCTCTTGATTTAGGGAATTGGATCTGTGCTCCAGTTCCCCGAATTAAGCCTGAATGCCTTCCACATATCCCCCCCCCAGGCGCTGTATAATCCTCCGGGTTTAGCGCTTCCCCCTTGATTATAATAATAATAACTGAGACCCACATAAAGGATCACTTGGACAACGAAATATGGATCCCAGGTTACAACCTATACAGATGTGACAGAGTGAACAGGCAAAAGGGGGGGGGGGTTGGCCTGTACATTGCAAAGTCACTTGTTTGCTCAGAACTGCTTAATGCCTCAAATGATGTAGTGGAAGTTTTAGCAGTAAAGGTCGAGAACCAAAACCTAGTCATTGTGGTAGTCTACAAGCCTCCGGATGCAACATCCCAGCAATTCCAGGAACAGCTGTTAAAAATTGACCACTGTCTGGAAAATCTTCCAGCTCCTGCACCCAACATCTTGCTCCTGGGGGATTTCAACTTAAGGCACCTAAAATGGAGGAATATAGCAAATAATATTGTTGCAGTAATAACACCAGGAGGCAGCTCTGATGAAAACTCACACTCACACGAGCTTTTAAATCTCTGCACAAAATTCAATTTAAACCAGAAAATAATAGAGCCTACTAGACTGGAGAATACACTAGACCTCATCTTCACTAACAATGATGATCTGATAAGAAATGTCACCATATCAAAAACAATATACTCAGATCACAACATAATTGAGGTTCAGACATGTATGCCTGGAGCCCCAGACCGACATAATGAGACTAGTCACGAGGGAGCATTCACCAAATTCAACTTCAATAACAAAAACATAAAGTGGGACCAAGTAAACCAAGTCCTAACCGATATAAGCTGGGCAGATATACTAAGCAACACAGACCCCAACTTATGCCTAGAACAGATTAACTCGGTGGCACTCGATGTATGCACAAGGCTTATTCCTCTAAGAAAAAGGAGGAGTAGATGTAAAATAGAAAGAGACAGGCGCTCCCTTTACAGGCGACGGAAAAGAATAACAGAGCGGCTAAAAGAGGTCAATATATCTGAAATGCGTAGGGAGACACTGGTCAGAGAAATAGCAAGCATCGAACTTAAGCTAAAAGAATCCTTTAGGAGTCAGGAATCGCGGGAAGAACTAAAAGCCATAAATGAAATCGAAAGAAACCCAAAGTATTTCTTCTATGCCAAATCAAAATCGAGAACAACGTCCAGTATTGGGCCCCTACTTAAACAAGATGGGTCCTACACAGATGACAGCAAGGAAATGAGTGAGCTACTCAAGTCCCAATATGACTCAGTTTTTAGCAAGCCGCTAACCAGACTGAGAGTCGAAGATCAAAATGAATTTTTTATGAGAGAGCCACAAAATTTGATTAACACAAGCCCATCCGATGTTATCCTGACGCCAAATGACTTCGAACAGGCGATAAATGACATGCCCATGCACTCTGCCCCAGGGCCAGACTCATGGAACTCTGTGTTCATCAAGAACTGCAAGAAGCCCTTATCACGAGCCTTTTCCATCCTATGGAGAGGGAGCATGGACACGGGGTCGTCCCACAGTTACTAAAAACAACAGACATAGCCCCACTCCACAAAGGGGGCAGTAAAGCAACAGCAAAGAACTACACACCAATAGCACTAACATCCCATATCATAAAAATCTTTGAAAGGGTCCTAAGAAGCAAGATCACCACCCATCTAGAAACCCATCAGTTACACAACCCAGGGCAACATGGGTTTAGAACAGGTCGCTCCTGTCTGTCTCAACTATTGGATCACTACGACAAGGTTCTAAATGCACTAGAAGACAAAAAGAATGCAGATGTAATATATACAGACTTTGCAAAAGCCTTCGACAAGTGTGACCATGGCGTAATAGCGCACAAAATGCGTGCTAAAGGAATAACAGGAAAAGTCGGTCGATGGATCTATAATTTCCTCACTAACAGAACACAGAGAGTAGTCGTCAACAGAGTAAAGTCAGAGGCAGCTACGGTGAAAAGCTCTGTTCCACAAGGTACAGTACTCGCTCCCATCTTGTTCCTCATCCTCATATCCGACATAGACAAGGATGTCAGCCACAGCACCGTGTCTTCCTTTGCAGATGACACCCGAATCTGCATGACAGTGTCTTCCATTGCAGACACTGCAAGGCTCCAGGCGGACATCAACCAAATCTTTCAGTGGGCTGCAGAAAACAATATGAAGTTCAACGATGAGAAATTTCAATTACTCAGATATGGTAAACATGAGGAAATTAAATCTTCATCAGAGTACAAAACAAATTCTGGCCACAAAATAGAGCGAAACACCAACGTCAAAGACCAGGGAGTGATTATGTCGGAGGATCTCACCTTCAAGGACCATAACATTGTATCAATCACATCTGCTAGAAAAATGACAGGATGGATAATGAGAACCTTCAAAACTAGGGAGGCCAAGCCCATGATGACACTCTTCAGGTCACTTGTTCTATCTAGGCTGGAATATTGCTGCACACTAACAGCACCTTTCAAGGCAGGTGAAATTGCCGACCTAGAAAATGTACAGAGAACTTTCACGGCACGCATAACGGAGATAAAACACCTCAATTACTGGGAGCGCTTGAGGTTCCTAAACCTGTATTCCCTGGAACGCAGGAGGGAGAGATACATGATTATATACACCTGGAAAATCCTAGAGGGACTAGTACCGAACTTGCACACGAAAATCACTCACTACGAAAGCAAAAGACTTGGCAGACGATGCACCATCCCCCCAATGAAAAGCAGGGGTTTCACTAGCACGTTAAGAAACCATACAATAAGTGTCAGGGGTCCGAGACTGTTCAACTGCCTCCCAGCACACATAAGGGGGATTACCAACAGACCCCTGGCAGTCTTCAAGCTGGCACTGGACAAGCACCTAAAGTCAGTTCCTGATCAGCCGGGCTGTGGCTCGTACGTTGGTTTGCGTGCAGCCAGCAGCAACAGCCTGGTTGATCAGGCTCTGATCCACCAGGAGGCCTGGTCACAGACCGGGCCGCGGGGGCGTTGACCCCCGGAACCCTCTCCAGGTAAACTCCAGGTGAGTAAAGTAATGAGCAAACAATTTTATGTGGACAATTTCCTGGGTATGACGTCAACTGAACAGGAACTGTTAATGACTTATGAAGAGGCTAATAAAATAATGCAAAGTGCAAATATGCCTCTGAGGGAATGGAATAGTAATTCGTCCAAATTAAAGGACAAAATAAGTAAAGATTACCCTGGAGATGAAGTGCCAAAATGTAGTAATGTATTGGGATTAACTTGGGATACTGAGAGAGATTTGTTAATGTTAAAACCTAATAATTACAGTGTGCCCAATAAATTAACTAAGAGAGTTTTGCTTGCTGAAGGTTCCAAATGTTTTGATCCACTAGGTTTAGTGTCACCCCTTACTATAAGAGGGAAATTATTAATTCAGGAAGCATGGAAACTTAAATGTGCTTGGGATGAAATTCTACCTGAGGAATTCATTAACAGGTGGGATGAATTAATTGGTGATTATGAAAAAATTCCAATGTTGGAGTTCCCACGCCAGGTGGCCAATCCAGATGGGAAAAATGTACTCCACATTTTTTGTGATGCTTCAAAATTGGCATATGGAGCAGTTGCTTACCTTCGATGTAATAGTGTTATTTCTCTTGTTATGTCTAAGGCTAAAGTGTCTCCAATTAAATCACGTACCTTACCTCAGTTGGAATTAACAGCCATTTATGTAGGTGTCAAATTAGCTAATTATGTAAGAAATAAGTTGCAGAAGATAAATATTAGCGACACTGTAATTTGGTCTGATAATGAGGTATCCTTACAATGGATTCGTAATGGAAACAGTAAAATTGTGTACGTACAAAACAGAGTCGCTGAAATTAATCAGATGCAAGAGAAGTACAATAGTTTGGGTCAGCATATGTTAACATTTAATCATATACCTGGTGAGGAGAATCCAGCTGATTTCTTGTCTCGAGGTTTACCTTATGCTAAATTTGTAAATGCTGTATCATGGTTTAAAGGACCGAGTTGGTTGGTAAATAAAGCTAATTGGCCTGTACAAAAGGCATATATTTCTCCTGTTGAAATTACTGTGACCACCACTCCAATAGTTTGTCCTTCCTTAGCCATTGATATAAATAGGTATTCTTCTTTACCCAAACTAATCAATGCAACTAAGTTGGTGTTTAAGATGAATATCTGATATAAGTTTTCACATCCTCTTGAATATTGGATAAAGAGGGTACAGGAGGAAATCTATGGAAATGAGATTAAATTGATGATGGAAAGAAAAATTGTGAAATGTTCTGTAATAGAGAAATTGGGGCTGTATTTAGAGAACAGTGTAATTAGGTGCAGAGGTAGGTTACAAAATGCTGAATTGGGTGATTATGCTAAACACCCTATCTTACTGCCCAAAACTCATCATCTAACAAATTTAATTGTTCTAAATGCCCATAAAAATGTAATGCATGGTGGGGTACAAGATACCTTAAATTGTATTAGGGAAACTTTCTGGATTCCACAAGGACGGCAAAGTGTAAAAAGGGTGATTAAATCTTGTGTAATATGTCGCCGTGTGGATGCCAGATCCTATATGTACCCAGGTCCTCCACCATTGCCAAAGGAGCGTGTACAATTAGTGAAACCATTTGATGTAACAGGTGTAGACTATAGTGGTCCAATAATTTTAACCGGTACTTCAGATGGTGTTCCACTGAAAGTGTATGTATGCTTGTTCACTTGTACTGCTACTAGGGCAGTTCATTTAGAAGTGGCACAGGACTTGTCTGCAGAACAGTTTATACAGCTGTTTCGAAAATTTGCAGCTAAGAGATCCTGTCCGAGGTTGATGATTTCGGATAATGCCGCAAATTTTGTAGCAGGTGCTCAACACTTGATAGAATTAAATAATAGTAACGATGTTCAATCTCTGTTAACCCAGCGAGGGTGTACCTGGAAATTTATTACTCCTAGAGCCCCTTGGCAGGGGGGGGCTGTACGAAAGACTGATAGGCACAGTGAAGAGGTGTCTCCGTAAAGTACTACACCGGAAGAGAATTAATTTGGAAGAATTCCGTGCAGTGTTAGTGGAGGCAGAAAATCGTATAAATAATAGGCCTCTCTCGTACATGAGTGATACACCTGAAGCAGATGTATTAACACCTTCTCACCTAATATGTGGAAGGAAATTGGAAGCTGCCCTTGTCTATAGAGATAATCCGGAAGAAAGTGATGAAGATTACAATGATGCGGCAGTGTTGTGTAATAAATTTAAAATGTTAAATAAAGTAATTGATCATTGGTCTAATGTGTGGCGTAAGGAATATCTTCTTACACTACGTGAACACTTTTATGGTGCAACAGAGGCAGTTAATCGACAGACCATTCAACCAGGTGACATTGAGTTAATTGATACTGAACAACATCGAACATTGTGGCTTCTGGGCAAAGTATTGACATTGTAACCAGATGCACAAGGTGTTGCCAGGAATGTCAAAGTGTTGTGTCATGGCCAGGAAAGTTTACGCACAATTAATAAATTGATTCCCTTGGAATGAAATGGTATTCAATCAAAGGTAAATGAAAATCTAAGGGAAAGTGACACAAGTGATATTGAAGATAACGCTGACCAAGTGATGCACGAAGATGAAATTGTAGTAAGACCTACTAGAACAGCCACTCAAGACAGAACTGGCTGGAATCATCTCCAAAAGGAAGGAGTAATTTGAGTCATTTAGCAATGACCTCTGCCCGGTCGCAGTGTGGAAAATAATTTCCCAAAATTATGCTGTATATTTTTTATAATGTAAATATACCTGTTTTTGCACCAGATGTACACCTGACCAAATCTCTCTTGAACGCTTTGTCAGTGTGACACAATGTTTCAAGTGTTATGCCTTTGGTCATAACAACAACAAATGCAGTACTCAAGGGCAGATTTGTAGCATTTGCTCTGGCCAACATTCGTATCGTGATTGTACCAATCAAAAATACACCCAAATGTGTCCTCTGCAATGGAAAACATCAGCTGTTTCTGCTATTTGTCTTGAAAGAAAAAAGGAAATGCAGAAAATTCTTGACGCCAAGAAACTATCCACTTCTAAGAAGACCACTCCCCAGGCACCGCCAACGATGTCCCAAACTTCCTTCCCAGCTCTGCCTGGATCAAGTGGGACTCCTCAGGTCTCTACCAATGGTTCCAATGTTTGGAATTCTGCCCCTCTTGGAGCGCCCCAATCTAACCCTCACTTACAACAGACACAACAACAAGGTTCAGTGGCATCTCATATGTCTCGGGTATCCACAGACGGGGATATAACGAGAGCACAACTAATGTACTTGTTGGCCAAAGACATAGCAGGTGGTGACATGCAACTCTGCTCTCAGGTTTTAAATGATCTGTTAATGGATAATGGGATCACTCCCATCACTATCCCTGAAAATGTGAAGGCTATTATGACCCAGCCTTCTCATAACAAGAAGTATGTACCATACTCTACATCTAAAAATAAGCCTAAGTCATCCCTGGCCCAGGGATCGCCCTCCCCGCAAACCCAGGCTGTCAACTCCTCTCAACCCGATAAGTCAACACCTGAACATAACAATGCCCCAGAAAGTGGTGCCTACTCTCCCGCTATTGTAGCTGATCCTGTTGAACAGGAACTTTCCCAAGGTAACTCACCTTGCCTATCTAATATTCCCTTGGAGCCTACACAGTCTCCCATTAACTCTCACGAGCCTCTGCTTCCTGAAACTGAGAATAGCATACCTCAGTTTTATGATGATGACTCTAACGACTCTAACGATTCTAATGAGTCTGTTAATATTACTGCCTCTAGTGAAGATGATGGCATTTTTAATACACAAGCATCCACGCAAAAGTTCCCTCTTCCCCTTGACGAGTCCAGCAGGGATAGTGTAGATACAACACATAACATTACTTGCAGGCGTTCAGAACGCAGTGTACGAGCGAAGAAAAAGAAATAATGGGGATTACAATTTTCCAACTTAATGTTCAACATTTCTTTAATAATCGTTACCTTCTTGAGGTTGAACTACATAACTACAATCCCGATGTTATACTTTTGAACGAGACAGCTGCAAGAGTTGATCAACATATTAAATTACGTGGTTACTCTACTGTGGAGAAATCGAGAGGACCCTTTAGTGGTGTAGCCATCTTGGTTAAATTAGGCTATACATTTAAAAATATTCATGTTGATGAAGATAACATTCTTGCAATAGAAATGACAACGTCTCATGGACAACTAGTGATAGGAACTGGATATTTCCCCCCCGAGACAACCATATATAGAGTCAATTCCTCTACATAGGATATTAAGCAGAAATATTCCAACAATTCTAGCGGGAGATTTTAATGCTCATCACCTGCCCTCTTCAACTGTGGAGCTGGTATTCCACTGGGTGACTTAAAAGGAAAACAACTCTTTAATATCATGACAGCTAGAAACTTGTCATTTCAAGGCCCATTCTTTAAATCGTTTATTGGTCCTCATCCAGGGACACCAGATATAGTACTGACAAACAGAGACTGTGACATCTTTCACTGTCGTATATCTCCTGGTGGAAATGTAGGATCTGACCATATCCCTGTTATAATACAACTACAAACTTCTCCATTTAGAATACCTGTACCTCCTAAACCCAATCTTAACACCCTAGGATTTGACCCCTTCAGGGCATATCTGGGTGAGGATGAAATTGTGTCATTGGAAAATCTACCTTCCAATGCAATTGATGATGCAATCAGGTCCCTGCATAATTGAAGCTACTAATGCAACTTGTCAATTAGCTTCCACAAAGATATACCAACAATATAAACCTACTAGAGAAATTAGAGACACTTTAAGAAATTATCAAGCAGAATGTCGAAGGCATCTTCAAACGCGACAACCACCAGTAGCTGCACTGCACCGATTAAGGCATGAATTAATTAACATGATTAGTCAACACAAACGAGACATATGGAAATTTCTAGTTCTTCAAGCTAATCAGTATCAACGTGAACCAGCAAAATTTTGGAGTAAGATCCGACAACTTTTAGGGGCAAAGCACAAGGCTCCTAACTACCTAGTTCATACCTTCACTGATGAGGATGATGAAGATGTTGAAATTAAACTTGACGATCCACAGGACCAGGCTAATTTGATGGGTGATGTATGGAAGAAAATTCTCTCTCACAATAACAGTCGTCAATTTAATAATAATCATTATCAGTTAGTAAATGAATGGAGAGATGAGAACTTGGATGATCTACAACCACTACCTACCATCGATACTTCAACTCTTGAAGATACCCACCCGCTTACTAGACCTATTACATTACTAGAGATAAGTCAGGTTATTGGAAGAATGAGAAATAGAGCCCCTGGCCTCTCTGGAATAACAATGAAACAAATAAAGTTCCTACCCAGAAATTGTAAACAGTCTTTGGTAAATATCTTTAATGCCATCTTGGCCTCAGGACATTTTCCAGTTGTTTTTAAGACTGCTAGGATGATCTTTCTTGCTAAGCCCAATAAAGAAATCCACCAACCTGGGAACTATAGACCAATATCTTTACTTGAAGTCACTGGAAAAGTTCTTGAGAAAGTCATTTCCAACAGATTGAATTACTATATGGAGTTTAATCACTTTTTTACTGAAAAACAATTTGGCTTTAGAACACATAGAGGTACCAATCATGCAATAAATGTTATTTTTGACACTGTAGCAAGTCTAAAACAGCAGGGCAATCTTGCCTTAATTGCCACCAGAGATGTTCATAAAGCTTTTGATAGCTTATGGCATGATGGCCTTATATACAAACTCATTGACCTACCAGACCATAACTGGACTTTTCTCAGAGTAATTTATAATTTCTTAACTCAAAGAAAAATCATTCCCACCTTTCATGGCAAGTCGACAGAACCTTTTATACCGACGGCTGGTGTCCCACAAGGTTCTTGTCTCAGTCCACTTCTGTTTAACATTTATGTGAATGACCTTCCTCAACCAGAGTTTAATAACACAATTGTGACACAGTTTGCAGATGATGTTATTCATGTCGTCTCATCAACTCCAGTAACAGGAAAATACAGGTATGAGAGAGTCATAGAAAAAATGAATATTGAACTTCGTCGAACATCTAATTGGGAGAAGAAATGGAGAATTACGACTAATCCTGACAAGGTCCTTGTTAGCACGATAGGATGTTTTGCATCAACCATCGAAGATAAAGGAGGTATCTCCATCAGAGGTACACCTGTAGCCATTAGAAACCCTAACAAGATCTTGGGATATGAAATAGACAGGCTGCTCCACTCAACATCTCATGTAACTAAAAAGATCAACACAGCCAAAGCCGGTCTTAGCAGTCTCTTTCGATTCAATCAAGCCCCTCAACATGTCAAAAAACATCTGTATAAAATGATAATAAGACCTATACTTGAATACCCTTGTGTCCCAATGTCATTAACAACAAAGACCAACATGCTACGGTTACAAAGGGTCCAGAATAGAGCTCTTCGCTTTATTACCGATACCAGGAGGAGAGACAGAGTTAAAATGGCAGATTTACACACACAACAAGATATTACTGCCATAAATGTACGCCTTGACACCCTAAAAAAGAAACAACTTTATACAATGCAAGAACTATACATGCCAGATAGAGAACATCCCATACAAGTGGTTAATACCACGGATTACACCATCAATACTCCGCCTCACAGGACTCAAAGAATGACTCTCCCACAGAGGGTTCGTCGTTTTATTCATAAAGATGATTACCCTCGACCCATGATATTGAGCAACTTACCTGATGAAGAAGATTGGGTACCACCAGAACCCTTCTATGTATACTGAGAAAATCATCGCCCCCAATTAGGGAGACATCTTATATAACTTTCTAATGTAAAAATTATGCTATTTACCATGGCTGGACACCACCTGTAAGAAGCCATTGTCACGAAATTATAAACTGGTCAGAAAATTATTGCCTTCATTGTCGCATAAATATCCGTTGTGCAATCGCAAAAAAAAAAAAAAAAAAAAAACGCAATTGCAACTTGTATAATTACTACCAATTCAGAGTCATGTACTTATATATCTGTTATATCTATGTGACTCTGATGGGTTAGTATTATACCCATTAAAGAATATCTTATCAATTCACATACACTTTTTAAATTACACCAAAGTGGTTGGGCCACTTACCTTTTATATCCTACCTCTCCCCCCCCTCCCACCCTTTTCCAATATTTCCATCCTTACCCATCCTTCTTCCTTACCCATCTTACCAAAGCTCTGGTCATAAGAAGAAGAAGAATACCTGTTTAATACATTACTATTGCTCTAAAGTGTATTTTAAAGAAGTGAACCGACAGGGAAGCTTTGCGCCTGCACTGACGAGCAGGGGAGAGACATCATTGTTTTTGAATGTGGTACAGGAACGCTAATGAAATGTGCATAAATTTCGTCGATCTGGAAGTTAAATTGTGTTTGAAACTTCCCAAATAGGAGCTGAAATTGTTGGATTTGCAGTCCTGCATAATGTGAGCATTAAACAGATGGACAGGACAGCTTAGGAACTCCAGCTAAGTCACTGTCAATTTATGTTGAGATTCTGGCCAGTATTTTCTTCATATTTAGGCAGGGGAGGTATGACACACCATAATCTCCAGACTAATTGGTGAGTCTTATTATTATAAATTCTCCTTCAATGTATATGTATTCACATTTTAAATTTAATATACAGTCCATATATTTATATTAATGTTTTTACCAGAATTCCTGGTGATGTATATTTCATTTGAAATTAATATAGGTCCAGAGTGACTTGTGGATATGACAGTAGTAGGTATCAAAGGGGGACATTTTTGCGACCTAGGTGTCCTAAAATTCCTACTTGTCTCTGTAACCTTGATAAAGAATAATTATCTTTGTTACCATTTACTGGTATGTATCTTAGGAGTTACATCCAAGTAAATTTAATTTTCCACAGTCGATGTCTCGAAGAATTTGCGCTTAAACTCGAGGAACACATATAGCTAGGCTTTTTTCATAGGTGCACAAATACGATAAAACAATCTTGGGTCTTGACCCGCTATGTGAGCCGTAAAATAAGGTACTAGGACCTGATATAAGGGTGAGAAACAATGGTGGTGGGTAGGTGTGGGTGAGTGAGGCAGCCCGCTGGGACACTGTGTGGTGGCTAGGCCTACTGGATAAGCAGCGTAACCCACATGCTCTAAGGACACCCACACTAGGTACGAAAATATTCTAAGCCAGGCTGGCTTAAAAAGCCACAAAATACCACAACACCATAGGGATGGTATAAACACTCAGGACGGCTAGATGGTGAAGGCTTGAACTCACGTGGATTCCTTGATACTGGGTTTAGTCGCCTGGGTTAGTTTGATGGCTTGCTTGGCTTAACCCTTTACACAGACTGGCTTGAGAACTTGTAACAATGAGCACAGCAAGGGTGGAAAGCTGCCTTAGCAGGCAAGACTGGTACTTAAGACAGGCTGGATGGCATAGGGCTTGACTCCCCTCGACAGACTGGCTTGGTGGCTTGGCTTAATTTGCAAACCCGGGTCAACCCCTCGGAAGTAATGTAAATAAGCAGATAAAACACTAAGACACAAAGACTGACCAGGAAGTAGTGCAGAGAGGCAGGTGAGTGCTTGGTCAGGGTAGCTGGCTCCTATGCTCCCATGCGGTCGACACACAATGTCCACAGCTGCAAAAATTAATCTCCGTACATCTGCGAAAATATCAAATTTACGTGCTCACCGTTGTCACCATTTGTTGAGAGGGTTCGTGGAGATATGATGATTGGAGTTAAACACACTTGTTGGATGGTAATACTTATATTAGCAGAGTGTGAGAAGGAGGAGCCCAGCCTGCCATGTTGTCTGTTGTTAGACCTAAACGTGAAGTGAGAGAGAGGCAGAGTGCCCAAAGCTCACATGCACCATCATGTGACGTCACACATGCTAGCCAATGAGCCTAGCAAGGGGTCAACTATGTAAAACGTATGGATGGTACTATGATACTCAGATAACATACACATACAGGGGATCAGCAACTATGCTGACAACATTATTATTGTGTGAACAATGTCACTGTACACTTACATACCATACACACCATGGGTATGTTGTAACTACCTCCCACACCATGGGTATGTGGTGACCACCACCCACATCATGGGTATGTGGTAACTATCACCCACACTATGGTTATGTGGTAACTGTCACCCACACCATGGGTATGTGGTAACTATCACCCACTCCATGGGTATGTGGTAACTATCACCTACACTATGGCTATGTGGTAACTATTACCCACACCATGGGTATGTGGTAACTACTAACTACACCATGGGTTTTACCTGGAGTTTACCTGGAGGGGGTTTCGGGGTCAACGCCCCCGTGGCCCGGTCTGAGAGCAGGCCTCATGGTGGATCAGGGTCTGATCAACCAGGCTTTCACTGCTGGCTGCACGCATGCTGACGTACGAACCACAGCCCGGTTGGTCAGGTACTGACTTTAATTGTCTGTCCAGTGTCTTTTTGAAGACAGTCCGGGGTCTATTGGTAATCCCCCTTATGTATGCTGGGAGGCAATTGAACAATCTTGGGCCCCGGACACTTATTGTATTGTCTCTCAGTGTACTCGTGGCACCCCTGCTTTTCATCGGGGGAATGTTACATCTCCTGCTGAGTCTTTTCCTTTCATAGGGAGTGATTTTTGCGTGTAGGTTTGGTACCAATCCCTCCAGGACCTTCCAAGTGTGTATTATCATGTATCTCTCTTGCCTGCATTCCAGGGAATACAGATCAAGGACCTTCAACCGTTCCCAGTAATTTAGGTGCCTTATCGTACTTATGTGTGCCATGAAAGTTCTTTCTACACTCTCCAGGTCATCAATGTCGCCAGCGTTGAAGGGGGCCATTAGTGTACAGTAGTATTCCAGCCTAGAGAGAATAAACAATTGGGCTTGGTGTCCCTAGTTTTGATGGTTCTCATTATCTATCTTATGATTTTCCTAGCGGATGAAGTAGATACAATGTTGTGGTCTTTGAAGGTGAGGTCCTCTGACATTATCACTCCCAGGTCCTTCACATTACTTTTCCACTCTATTGTATGGTTAGAATTTGTTGTATACCCTAACACATTTTTAATTTCTTCAAGTTTCCTATATCTGAGTAGTTGAAATTTCTCCTCGCTGAACTTCATATTGTTTTGAGTGACCCACTCAAAGATTTGGTTGATGTAACTGCCACCCACTCCACAGGTATGTGGTAACTATCACCACACAGGAGGAGGCCTGGTCTCAGACCGGGCCGCGGGGGCGTTGACCCCCGGAACTCTCTCCAGGTAAACTCCAGGTAAACACACACGAGCTTTTAAATCTCTGCACAAAATAATAGAGCCTACTAGACTGGAGAATACACTAGACCTATTCACTAACAATGATGATCTGATACGAAATGTCACCATATTCAAAACAATATACTCAGATCACAACATAATCGAGATTCAGACATGTATGCGTGGAGCCCCAGACCGACAAAATGAGATTAGTCACGAGGCAGCATTCACCAAATTCAACTTCAATAACAAGAACATAAAGTGGGACCAAGTAAACCAAGTCCTAAACGATATAAGCTGGGAAGATATACTAAGCAACACAGACCCCAAATTATGCCTAGAACAGATTAACTCAGTGGCACTCGATGTATGCACAAGGCTTATTCCTTTAAGAAAAAGGAGGAGTAGATGTAAAATAGAAAGAGACAGGGGCTCCCTTTACAGGCGACGGAAAAGAATAACAGAGCGGCTAAAAGAGGCCAATATATCTGCAATGCGTAGGGAGATACTGGTCAGAGAAATAGCAAACATCGAATTTAAGCTAAAGGAATCTTATAGGAGCCAGGAATCGCGGGAAGAACTAAAAGCCATAAATGAAATCGAAAGAAACCCAAAGTACTTATTTTCTTATGCCAAATCAAAGTCGAGAACAACATCCAGTATTGGGCCCCTACTTAAACAAGATGGGTCCTACACAGATGACAGCAAGGAAATGAGTGAGCTACTCAAGTTCCAATATGACTCAGGCGATAAATGACATGCCAATGCATTCTGCCCCAGGGCCAGACTCATGGATCTCCGTGTTCATCAAGAACTTCAAGAAGCCCCTATCACGTGCTTTAACATCCTATGGAGAGGGAGCATGGACACTGGGGTCGTCCCACATTTACTAAAAGCAACAGACATTGCCCCACTCCACAAAGGGGGCAGTAAAGCAATAGCAAAGAACTACAGACCGATAGCGCTAACATCCCATATCATAAAAATCTTTGAAAGGGTCCTAAGAAGCAAGATCGCCACCCATCTATATACCCATCAGTTACACAACCCAAAGCAGCGTGGGTTTAAAACAAGTCGCTCCTGTCTGTCCCAACTACTGGACCACTATGACAAGGTCCTTGATGTACTAGAAGACAAAAAGAATGCAGATGTAATATACACAGACTTGTAGATAGACTGGTAGATGGATCTTTAACTTTCTTACAAATAGAACACAAAGAGTAGTAGTCAACAGAGTCTAGTCTTAGGCGGCTACAGTGAAAAGCTCTGTTCTGCAAGGCACAGTACTCTCTCCCATCTTGTTCCTCATCCTCATATCTGACATGGACAAGGATGTCAGCCACAGCACCGTGTCTTCCTTTGCAGATGACACCTGAATCTGCATGACAGTGTCTTCCACTGCAGACACTGCAAGGCTCCAGGCGGACATCAACCAAATCTTTCAATGGGCTGCAGAAAACAATGTGAAGTTCGACGATGAGAAATTTCAATTACTCCGATATGGTAAACATGAGGAAATTGAAACTTCATCAGAGTATAAAACAAATTCCAGCCACACAATAGAGCGAAAAACTAACGTCAAAGACCTGGGAGTGATCATGTCGGAGGATCTCACCTTCAAGGACCATAACATTGTATCAATCGCATCTGCTAGAAAAATGACAGGATGGATAATAAGAACCTTCAAAACTAGGGATGCCAAGCCCATGATGACACTCTTCAGGTCGCTTGTTCTGTCTAGGCTGGAATATTGCTGCACACTAACAGCACCTTTCAAGGCAGGTGAAATTGCTGACCTAGAAAATGTACAGAGAACCTTCACAGCACTCATAACTGAGATGAAACACCTCAATTACTGGGAGCGCTTGAAGTTCCTGAACCTGTATTCCCTGGAATGCAGGCGGGAGAGATACATGATTATGTACACCTGGAAAATCCTAGAGGGACTAGTACCGAACTTGCACACGAAAATCACTCACAACGAAAGCAAAAGACTTGGCAGGCGATGCAACATCCCCCCAATGAAAAGCAGGGTGTCACTAGCCTGCTAAGAGACAAAACAATAAGTGTCAGGGGCCCATGACTGTTCAACTGCCTCCCAGCATATATAAGGGGGATTACCAATAGACCCCTGGCTGTCTTCAAGCAGGCACTGGACAAGCACCTAAAGTCAGTACTGACCAGCCAGGCTGTGGCTTGTAAGTTGGATTGCGTGTGTCAGAATAGTTGCTGATCCCCTGTATATGTATACGTTATCTGAGTATCATAGTTAGTACCATCCATATGTTTTACATACACAACCCCTTGCTAGGCCCAGTGACTAGTTTGTGTGACGTCATGTACTCACCTATTTGTACTCACCTATTTGTGGTTGCAGGGGTCGAGTCATAGCTCCTGGCCCCGCCTCTTCGCTGATTGCTACTAGGTCCTCTCTCTCCCTGCCCCATGAGCTTTATCATACCTCGCCTTAAAACTATGTATGGTTCCCGCCTCCACTAAGTCACTTTCTAGGCTATTCCACGGCCTGACTACTCTATGACTGAAGAAATACTTCCTAACACCCCTTTGATTCATCTGAGTCTTCATCTTCCAATTGTGACCTCTTGTGTCTGTGTCCCATCTCTGGAACATCCTGTCTTTGTCCACCTCGTCTTCCGCGCAGTATTTTATATGTCGTTATCATGTCTCCCCTGACCCTCCTGGCCTCCAGTGTCGTGAGGCCGATTTCCCTCAACCTTTCTTCATAGGACAATCCCCGTAGCTCTGGGACTAGTCTTGTTGCAAACCTTTGCACTTTCTCTAATTTCTTGACGTGTTTGACTAGGTGTGGATTCCAAACTGGTGCTGCATACTCCAGTATGGGCCTGACGTAAATGGTATACAGAGTCTTGAACGAATCCTTACTGAGGTATCGGAATGCTATCCGTAGGTTTGCCAGGAGCCCGTATGCTGCAGCAGTTATCTGATTGATGTGCGCCTCAGGAGATATGCTCGGTGTTATACTCGCCCCCAGATCTTTTTCCATGAGTGAGGTTTGCAGACTTTGGCCATCTAAACTATATTGTGTCTGCGGTCTTCTTTGCCCTTCCCAAATCTTCATGACTTTGCATTTGGCAGTGTTAAACTCAAGGAGCCAGTTGCTGGACCAGGCTTGTAGCCTGTCCAGGTCTCTTTGTAGTCCTACCTGATCCTCATCCGATTTGATTCTTCTCATTAACTTCACATCATCCGCAAACAAGGACACTTCTGAGTCTATCCCTTCCGTTATGTCATTCACATATGCCAAGAACAGTACAGGTCCTAGGACTGACCCCTGTGGAACCCCGCTTGTCACAGGTGCCCACTCTGACACCTTGTCACGTACCATGACTCGTTATTTCCTCCCTGTCAGGTATTCTCTGATCCATTGCAGTGCCTTTCCTGTTATGTGTGCCTGATCCTCTAGCTTTTGCAGTAACCTCTTGTGAGGAACTGTATCGAAGGCCTTCTTGCAGTCCAAAAAAATGCAGTCAATCCACCCTCTCTCTCTTGTCTTACTTCTGTCACCTTGTCATAAAACTCTAGTAGGTTTGTGACACAGGATTTTCCATCCCTGAAACCATGCTGGTTGTCAATTATACACTTGTTTCTTTCCAGGTGCTCCACCACTCTCCTACTGATGATCTTCTCCATGACCTTGCATACTATACACGTTAGTGATACAGGTCTGTAGTTTAGTGCCTCATGTCTGTCTCCCTTTTTAAAAATTGGGACTACATTTGCCATCTTCCATACCTCGGGGAGTTGCCCAGTTTCAAATGATGTGTTGAAGATCTTTGTTAATGGTACACACAATATCTCTGCTCCCTCTTTAAGGACCCACAGAGAGATGTTGTCTGGTCCCACCGCCTTTGAGGTGTCAAGTT
Source organism: Cherax quadricarinatus (assembly GCF_038502225.1). Classification (NCBI taxonomy): domain Eukaryota; kingdom Metazoa; phylum Arthropoda; class Malacostraca; order Decapoda; family Parastacidae; genus Cherax; species Cherax quadricarinatus. The sequence continues at coordinate 13,513,072 of NC_091372.1, read as the reverse complement.
CGCATAGCAGCTTCTTCATCTCCTCCTTGGTTATATATACCTCATCCAGCACTTGCTGGTGTACTCCCCTGCTCTGATTTCCTGGAGTCCTACTGGTTTCCACTGTAAATACTTCTTTAAATCTCGTGTTGAGCTACTGACATACCTCCCGGTCGTTTCTTGTGAATTCCCCATCACCCTTCCTCAGTCTGATTACCTGGTCCTTGACTGTTGTTTTCCTCCTGATGTGGCTGTACAACAGCTTTGGGTCAGTCTTGACTTTCGATGCTGTGTCATTTTCATATTGCCACTGAGCCTCCCTTCTTATCTGTGCATTTTCGTTTCTGGCTCTTCGGCTAATCTCTTTATTTTCCTGAGTTCTCTGTCTTCTGTACCTTTTCCATTCTCTAGTACACCTAGTTTTTGCCTCCCTACACCTTTGGGTGAACCAAGGACTCGTTCTGTTCTTCCCATTATTTCTGTTTCCCTTGGGAACAAACCTCTCCACTGCCTCCTTGCAATTTGTTGCCACATAGTCCATCATTTCTTGTACCGGTTTTCCTGTCAGTTCCCTCTCCCACTGAATGTCTTGAAAGAAGTTCCTCAAGCCTGAGTAGTTCCCCCTTTTGTAGTTTGGTTTTTCCCACCCTATTCCTGCTACTCTCTCCACTTGGAGCTCAACTATGTAGTCGAAGCACAGAACCACATGATCACTAGCTCCCAGGGGCCTTTCATACATGATATCCTCAATGTCCGAACTACTCAAGGTGAATACAAGGTCCAGTCTTGCTGGTTCATCCTCTCCTCTCTCTCTGGTAGTGTCTCTAACATGTTGATGCATGAGGTTTTCCAGTACCACATCCATCATCTTGGCTCTCCATGTTTCGGGACCCCCATGGGGCTCCAGGTTTTCCCAGTCAATCTCCTTGTGATTGAAATCACCCATAACTAGTAACTTTGCTCCCCCCATGTGTGCTCTCCTGGCCACCTCGGCTAGTGTGTCGACCATCGCTCTGTTGCTCTCATCGTATTCTTCTCTTGGCCTCCTGCAGTTCTGTGGTGGGTTGTACATTATTGTAATTATCACCTTATGCCCCTCAGACTGGAATGTTCCTACTAAGTAGTCCCTTTCACCCGTGCCATCCATTCCTTCCATTTTCTCAAAACCCCACTGGTTTTTAATGAGCAGTGCAACTCCTCCTCCCTCTCTCCTCCCTCTGTCTTTCCTGAGGATTTGATATCCGGATGGAAAGATTGAATCTGTTATTATTCTGGTGAGTTTTGTTTCTGTGAGTGCTATTATGTCTGGGGATGTCTCCTTGGTTCTTTCGTGCCACTCCTCATACTTATTTGTTATTCCATCTGCATTTGTATACCACACCTTTAACTTCTTTTCTAAGACTGTGGTCTGGGAGGTGTATTGGGGTTGGGGAAGTGGGAGACCTGATAAGGAACTATGGGTGGTTGCTGTGGGGGTGGAGTTTGTAATGCAATGGGTGGGGGCATTGGATGTGGCATGGGTGTTTTGGTTTAGAGCGTTTGGTTGCACTGGGGTTGACCTGGTTTGGAGGCTTCTATAGGAAGTTGTGAGGGAGGCTGTATTTGATCTTCCTGTGTCTCTGATCTCCTGTCCATCTTCTCCACCCCCTCTCTTTCCTCCTTTCGCCTTTGTACCATCTCTCTCAGTTTCTGCGTTTCTGCTTGTGTTCTGTCGCGGTCAAGATACACCTTCCTGTATGCCGGCATGTCCCTTAATCGTGCTTTCTCCTGCAGGATCCTGTTCCGAGTCGATTCTGCCTTGAAAGTCACTTTCACTGGCCGGGTTCTTTTTTTTACAAACCCCCCTATTCTCCGAAAATGTGATGCCGAATGAGTGCATGGGATGCACTGCATTGGCCTCAGTTCCCGTTAGACCTACCAAGCAGCAACAGGCAGGCTGGGCGTCCCCCTTCACACTCTGCCAATATATGTTACCATCCAACAAGTGCATATATCTCCAACCATCAGATCTCCATGAACCCTTCTCAACAAATGGTGCCAGCGGTGTGGGCGTAAAATTGTTAATTACGTGGATGTATGGAGATTTCTTTCTACCAGCACGACGGACATTTTGTGTCACCAGCAGGCCTAGCCTAGCAGCCAGCTACCCCAAGCAAGCATCCACCAGCCTGTTTGCTTCCTGCTTACCAGTCAGTCCTTGTGTCTTCTCTGCTTATTTGCATTACTTCCGAGGGGTTGACCCAGGTTTGCAAATTAAGTCAAGCCACCAAGCCAGTCTGTGGGGAGGAGTCAGCCCTATACCATCCAGCCTGTCTGAAGTACCAGCCTTGCCTGCTAAGCCAGGTTTCCACCCCTGCTGTGCTCATCATTACAAGTTCTCAAGCCAATCTGTGTGACGAGTTAAGCCAGTCAAGCCAGCCAGCCAACTAACCCAGGTGACTAACCCAGTACTCAAGCAAGCCACATGAGTTCCAGCCTTTACCTTCATTTTGTGCTTCCAGTTCAAGCTGTTCTGTGTGTTTTACCATTCCTGTGGTGTTGTGGTATTTTGTGGGTTTTTAAGCCAACCTGCTTAGAATATTTTTGTGCCTAGTGCGGGTGTCCTCAGAGTGGCTTATGCCACTTATCCCATCTCGGAGGCCTAGTCACCACGTGGTGTTCCACCACACTGCCTCACTCACCCACACCCACCTCTGTTTTTTTGTACCCTTATAACGGATCCTAGCACTTTATTTTACGGACCATATAGGGGGTCAAGACGAAAGATTGTTCCTTCATCCCTGTGTGCCGAAGTAAAAGCCTCCTGTATGCATCTATCATCAATTTAAGCGCAAATTCAACGTGTTTGAGAGTAGTGGAGTGCTGTGCCAGCTACAACCAACCTTCCTCCACTTCCCACACCATTCTCATTCTCCACCAACTGTGCTACAGTGATAATAGCTTTATAGAGACATTTGCAAGTGTTGAGACAATTTTTCAGTGATTTTTAGTGTTATTCAGTGACACTTGATTAGACTGCATTCATTACATTCTGTTTGCAATATTAATTTTTCTTTCTTCAGTGTTAATTTTCATGCTTTATTTTCGTCTGTTGTGGTGTGTTCATTTTCTTTTTTCTATATACGTGAAGTAAGTACTTTTCCATTTTCCCCTGTTGTGAGCAATATATAAGCAGTATAAACTTGTGTTTACATTTTACAATTATCTTGTGTTCACAGTACTGTGTTCCTTACCTAGTAATTTATACAGTGAAGTAATTCAGTAACTTATCATATATTCTGCATCACAACTCAGTGTTGTCTCAGTTATTATTTTTTTTTCTCCCAACATTTGTGTCCTTGCTGAAGGAAATCGTACACCAAATCCAGTTATTCCTGGAGTGGAACCACAGTCGATGGCCTCCACTCCAAACCAACAGATACAGATACTAATGCCGGAAAAAAAATCCCCCCCCAGTACCAACAATACCACCAGTCCGATAACATTCTTCTTTGCAAATATACAGGGTCTAAAGCCAGCAACAAACAACAAAATACCTTTCATCCGTGGACTGCTTGCAGAGGCAAAGGCAATGTTCGCGGCTTTCACTGAGACCCACATAAAGGATCACTTGGACAACGAAATATGGATCCCAGGTTACAACCTATACAGATGTGACAGAGTGAACAGGCAAAAGGGGGGGGGGGTTGGCCTGTACATTGCAGAGTCACTTGTTTGCACAGAACTGCTTAATGCCTCAAATGATGTAGTGGAAGTTTTAGCAGTAAAGGTCGAGAACCAAAACCTAGTCACTGTGGTAGTCTACAAGCCTCCGGATGCAACATCCCAGCAATTCCAGGAACAGCTGTTAAAAATTGACCACTGTCTGGAAAATCTTCCAGCTCCTGCACCCAACATCTTGCTCCTGGGGGACTTCAACTTAAGGCACCTAAAATGGAGGAATATAGCAAATAATATTGTTGCAGTAATAACACCAGGAGGCAGCTCTGATGAAAACTCACACTCACACGAGCTTTTAAATCTCTGCACAAAATTCAATTTAAACCAGCAAATAATAGAGCCTACTAGACTGGAGAATACACTAGACCTCATCTTCACTAACAACGATGATCTGATAAGAAATGTCACCATATCAAAAACAATATACTCAGATCACAACATAATTGAGGTTCAGACATATATGCGTGGAGCCCCAGACCGACAAAATGAGACTAGTCACGAGGGAGCATTCACCAAATTCAACTTCAATAACAAAAACATAAAGTGGGACCAAGTAAACCAAGTCCTAACCGATATAAGCTGGGAAGATATACTAAGCAACACAGACCCAAACTTATGCCTAGAACAGATTAACTCGGTGGCACTCGATGTATGCACAAGGCTTATTCCTCTAAGAAAAAGGAGGAGTAGATGTGAAATAGAAAGAGACAGGCGCTCCCTTTACAGGCGACGGAAAAGAATAACAGAGCGGCTAAAAGAGGTCAATATATTTGAAATGCGCAGGGAGACACTGGTCAGAGAAATAGCAAGGATCGAACTTAAGCTAAAAGAATCCTTTAGGAGTCAGGAATCGCGGGAAGAACTAAAAGCCATAAATGAAATCGAAAGAAACCCAAAGTATTTCTTCTCCTATGCCAAATCAAAATCGAGAACAACGTCCAGTATTGGGCCCCTACTTAAACAAGATGGGTCCTACACAGATGACAGCAAGGAAATGAGTGAGCTACTCAAGTCCCAATATGACTCAGTTTTTAGCAAGCCGCTAACCAGACTGAGAGTCGAAGATCAAAATGAATTTTTTATGAGAGAGCCACAAAATTTGATTAACACAAGCCTATCCGATGTTATCCTGACGCCAAATGACTTCGAACAGGCGATAAATGACATGCCCATGCACTCTGCCCCAGGGCCAGACTCATGGAACTCTGTGTTCATCAAGAACTGCAAGAAGCCCCTATCACGAGCCTTTTCCATCCTATGGAGAGGGAGCATGGACACGGGGGTCGTCCCTCAGTTACTAAAAACAACAGACATAGCCCCACTCCACAAAGGGGGCAGTAAAGCAACAGCAAAGAACTACAGACCAATAGCACTAACATCCCATATCATAAAAATCTTTGAAAGGGTCCTAAGAAGCAAGATCACCACCCATCTAGAAACCCATCAGTTACACAACCCAGGGCAACATGGGTTTAGAACAGGTCGCTCCTGTCTGTCTCAACTACTGGATCACTACGACAAGGTCCTAAATGCACTAGAAGACAAAAAGAATGCAGATGTAATATATACAGACTTTGCAAAAGCCTTCGACAAGTGTGACCATGGCGTAATAGCGCACAAAATGCGTGCTAAAGGAATAACAGGAAAAGTCGGTCGATGGATCTATAATTTCCTCACTAACAGAACACAGAGAGTAGTCGTCAACAGAGTAAAGTCCGAGGCAGCTACGGTGAAAAGCTCTGTTCCACAAGGCACAGTACTAGCTCCCATCTTGTTCCTCATCCTCATATCCGACATAGACAAGGATGTCAGCCACAGCACCGTGTCTTCCTTTGCAGATGACACCCGAATCTGCAGGACAGTGTCTTCCATTGCAGACACTGCAAGGCTCCAGGCGGACATCAACCAAATATTTCAGTGGGCTGCAGAAAACAATATGAAGTTCAACGATGAGAAATTTCAATTACTCAGATATGGTAAACATGAGGAAATTAAATCTTCATCAGAGTACAAAACAAATTCTGGCCACAAAATAGAGCGAAACACCAACGTCAAAGACCTGGGAGTGATTATGTCGGAGGATCTCACCTTCAAGGACCATATCATTGTATCAATCGCATCTGCTAGAAAAATGACAGGATGGATAATGAGAACCTTCAAAACTAGGTAGGCCAAGCCCATGATGACACTCTTCAGGTCACTTGTTCTATGTAGGCTGGAATATTGCTGCACACTAACAGCACCTTTCAAGGCAGGTGAAATTGCCGACCTAGAAAATGTACAGAGAACCTTCACGGCGCGCATAACGGAGATAAAACACCTCAATTATTGGGAGCGCTTGAGGTTCCTAAACCTGTATTCCCTGGAACGCAGGAGGGAGAGATACATGATTATATACACGTGGAAAATCCTAGAGGGACTAGTACCGAACTTGCACACGAAAATCAGTCACTACGAAAGCAAAAGACTTGGCAGACGATGCACCATCCCCCCAATGAAAAGCAGGGGTGTCACTAGCACGTTAAGAGACCATACAATAAGTGTCAGGGTCCCGAGACTGTTCAACTGCCTCCCAGCACACATAAGGGGGATTACCAACAGACCCCTGGCAGTCTTCAAGCTGGCACTGGACAAGCACCTAAAGTCAGTTCCTGACCAGCCGGGCTGTGGCTCGTACGTTGGTTTGCGTGCAGCCAGCAGCAACAGCCTGGTTGATCAGGCTCTGATCCACCAGGAGGCCTGGTCACAGACCGGGCCGCGGGGGCGTTGACCCCCGAAACTCTCTCCAGGTAAACTCCAGACAATAGTGCCATTATTTTGTCTGAAGCAAGACAATTATTTTCCAATTTTGTCACCCCAAGCTTCATTGCAAGAAAATTCTCATAGTATAGTGCATATAATGATGTGTTGTGTTCTGCCTTATTGTGAGTCTTAATCTTACTCTGTTTTGTATTTTTTTTTGCCCTTTATTATTTTTCATATTTCTTTGAACAAATTTCCTCTTAGTGCAATTTTTAACTTCTTTTTTTTCTTTAAAGTAAATCATTGTTTTGTTTGTTCAGTGTTGCTTAAGCTGCAGTTAAGAGTTCAAGTGTTCAATCTGTTCATTGGTTTAGAAAGACACGTAAGGAAACACTATAACATATTTATTAGAAAACGTTTCGGTCCTGGGACCTTGATCCTGGGAAGTGATCAAGGTCTCAGGACCGAAACGTTTTCTAATAAATATGTTATAGTGTTTGCTTACGTGTCTTTCTAAACCAACTTGTCGGTATTTATTACCAAGGTTTATACAATCTGTTCATTCCTTGATAATTTTGTATTGTTTTTGTAAACTGCATTTTCTTGTGTGTGCATTTTTTTTTATTATTGCAATATTGACTCAATTGCAATGATTCTTGTGTAAATATTGTGCTGTCATTAAATTTTTTCTTTCAGAAATTTTTTATGTAGTGTTGTTGTGCAGTAATTTTTGATTAGTATTTGTTATTTGTAATATTGCTACAGTTTATTTCAGTGTAATATTCTGTGATTTCAGTTTTACATTTCTTGTTCTGTGCATAATATTTTTTTCTTGGTGTGTCATTTTCTTTTCTTTTTAGTGAATTTCTTTCCCAGTTTGTTTTAATTTTGCACAAGATTTATTGATTCCATTTTATCATTTTTGATTGATTTACCATTTATTGTTGAATTTCTTTATTAAATTGAGAGTAAAGACAACTCACTGTGCCATTAATTTAATTTAAAGTAAATTCGAGTAAATTTGACTTGAGTAAAGTAAAATTTCTCTTGATTATCAAAGTGTTGCTTATCCAGTTCAGTATTTTTTTTATGTGAGTTTCCTTGCTCTTCAGTGTAACTTGTCAATTTTCTTTACTTATGCAGAATAGTTAAGTATATTCTTCCTGTTGTGTGTTCCTCAGTTACATTTTTTTTTGTTTCTTTAAACTTTTGTTTCACATTTTGCAGGCATGTCTCAAGTCTTCTTGAGCGACGCTTCAGTACATCCTTCTAGTCCAACCAATAATGCGTCAGTCAAAAATTCGAGTAATTCTTCATCAAACAATAGACACACTCAGACTTCGAGCCTTCGCAATTTTAGTCGTGACCCTTATGATGCTATGCCGTTGTTCAATGGGAATCCAGACAACCTGGAAGCATGGTATACCGCTGTTCATGCTAGAGTAAATGCCTCAGTAGTTGGCCTCCCATCTGAGAGTTGTATAATTAGTATCAGAAAGGAAAGTTTAGCTCGTTCACCAGCCGCCTCAAATGTCTTTAACTTGATCCGGATGACGGACTTTCAGGGTCTCATTAAATGAGCAGATTATGAGCAGTTAATACGTAACTATCTTGACCCAGTGAGAAGACTGATAACAAGTACAACGCAGTTGCATTTGCTAGTTGAGTCCTTACGAAGGCTGAACGTAATTATACAGTAACGGAACAAGAAGCTTTAGCAATAGTATGGTCTTTAAAGCACTTCCGAGACGTTATTTATCAGTACCCTGTTCATGTCTTGACAGACCACTCTCCACTGATACCTTTATTCCAGAATAAACAACCTACTGGAAGGTTAGCCAGATGGACCTTGACTATCCAGTAGATCAGTCCGCCTTTAAACACTTACCTGGCAAGTCAAATGTAGTCGCAGCTGCCTTATCACGACATGTTAGTATAGTAACTGCAGACCCTCCATTTACTGCCAAGGATGTAAAGAATGCTCAAAGAACAGATCCCATGTGGTCTGGTGTGATTTGATTCCTGCTCCAGGAAGATCTTATTCTGACTGTGAAGCCACCAGCACCCATCAGTGACTTTGTCATGAACCAAGAATTACTGTATCGAACAGCCGAGTTGGGTACTCCTAGCAGAAGGGTATACCAGTTAGTAATTCCACAGTCACTAGTGAATGTAGCCTTACAGCTAGTTCATGATGCACCAGGTGTTGCACACCCTGGTATGGATCATTCTGTGAAACAAGCCAGAATGAAATACTTTTGGCCACTTATGGCAACTGATATTTCTGAGTATGTTAAGAAATGTAGTGTCTGTATGCAGCATAAAGGAAATGTCAATGGTCCTAATCCAATCCAGGTGTATCCAATTACTAGCGAACCATGGGAAAGAGTTGCGCTTGATTTGTTAACCAATTTTAAATGTTCCCTCCAAGGCAACAAACATCTGTGTGTTATGGTAGACCACTTCACAAGATATTGTGAGTTAGTTCCTAATGCAGATAAGACTGCCGAGACAGTAGCTAAAGCATTTAAAGAACGCATTATCTGCAGGCATACCATCCCTAAGTCCTTAGTAACAGATAATGGAGGTGAATTCTGTAACGAGATACTTGAAAATTTGTGTACCTTGCATAAGATCTCTAAGTCAACCATTGTTCCCCATCATCCTGCGAGTAATGGTTTGGCAGAACGAACAAACAAGAAAGTACTTGATGTTTTGAGAGCCACTATGAACCTAAGTAGTGAAACTTGGGATGAAGTTATACCAGATGTTCAATGTGCTATAAATTCTGCTTACAGTGCTTCTATAGGTGACACTCCACATTATGCATTGTACGGTGTAGACAAGCGTTTGCCTTATGAGTTGTTATATTCCATACCCAAACCCAATTATAACCCTGATGATTTAATAGCAACTCGTACCAGCATAGCTCAAAGTGTTTTTAGAAGAATCCGTGAAACACTTCATAAATCAACAGCAGAATTTACTAGAGTAGCTAATAACCGTGCTAAACCAACCAAAGTTAAAGTGGGTTCGAGGGTTATGCTGACTAATTTCAACAAAATATCCGCAATGCCTAAGCTCGATCAAAAGTTTGTTGGCCCTTATCGAGTAGTTGAAATTAGTACTGGTCAGTATAAGGAATCGCATTTAGATCACACGAAATTAGTATGCGATGTCGAGTATGATATTTCTACCCAGACTAATGTGTCAGTTGCTGACAATCCTCCTGACTCTGTACTCTCTACCTCTAATACTCAGTCAGATAATCAACCCAAATGTCGTTATTCTTTGCATACATGACAAGTGATGAGAAACCCACAAGTATTTTTTATAGATACTTGTTCAGATCGCCCTCAGTCAAGGCATGTGTTAGTCATTGCAGAAGAATTCGATCCACCCAAAGATGATAACCATTCTGCATGTGTAAATGTTACCCTCGCAGAGTTGAGTTTAAATGTACATAGTCTGTATAATTAGATGTTCAAGATGAATGAAGTTGTCTACTGTGTGTTATTAGCTGATCAATTTTTTCAGAATTTTTTTTTGTGTTCACATTCCCTCCGAATTCTGAGAATTTAGCAGTAATGATCTGTGTGCGCCAGATCTGCCTTTGCTGTTAATTTACTTTCACGTTTGTAAATATATTTATTCTTCCTCAGAATCTGTAGAGTGCATGAATTGATTGATCAATTCCATCCTTTATTATAATATGATTTGTACTTATAATTTGTAATGCATTACGTTAACTCCCATTACGTTAACACCCATTACGTTAACATCCATTACAATACCATCCATTAGTTCTAAGTTACATATGTCTTTGTTATTGTATAGAATCAGCCCAGAGCTACCTGCCTGTTCAGCCTATAGCATAGTATTGTATGTCGAGACGACATACGTAACATACCTGGATTACCTGGAGGTTACCTGGAGGTTATTCTGGGGATCAACGCCCCCGCGGCCCGGTCCATGACCAGGCCTCCCGATGGATCAGGGCCTGATCAACTAGGCTGTTACTGCTGGCCGCACGCAGTCCGACGTACGAGCCACAGCCCGGCTGATCTGGCACTGACTTTAGGTATCTGTCCAGCTCTCTTGAAGGCAGCCAAGGGTTTATTGGCAATTCCCCTAATGCTTGATGGGAGGCTGTTAAACAGTCTTGGGCCCCGGACACTTATGGTGTTTTCTCTTAGTGTACCAATGGCGCCCCTACTTTTTATTGGCGGCATTTTGCATCGCCTGCCCAGTCTTTTACTTTCGTAGGGAGTGATTTCTGTGTGCAGATTTGGGACCATTCCTTCCAAGATTTTCCAAGTGTAGATTATGATATATCTCTCCCTCCTGCATTCCAACGAGTACAAGTCAAGTGCTTCCAAGCGTTCCCAGTAGTTAAGGTGCTTGACAGAACTTATACGTGCAGTAAAGGATCTCTGTACACTCTCTAGATCTGCGATTTCACCTGCTTTGTATGGAGATGTTAGTGTACAGCAGTATTCCAGCCTAGAGAGAACAAGTGATTTGAAAAGGATCATCATGGGCTTGGCATCTCTCGTTTTGAAAGTTCTCATTATCCATCCTATCATTTTCTTTGCACGTGCGATCGTGGCACTGTTGTGATCCTTGAAAGTGAGATCCTCAGACATTACTACTCCCAGGTCCCTTACATTATTTTTCTGCTCTATTGTATGGCCGGAGTCAGTAGTATACTCTGTTCTAGTTATTATCTCCTCCAGTTTTCCATAACGGAGTAGCATGACCGAGCTGTCAGCATAGTTGCTGATCCCCTGTATATGTTATCTTAGTATCATAGTACCATCCATATGTTTTACATACATGACCCCTTGCTAGGCCCAGTGACTAGTTTGTGTGACATCACGTAATGCCACATGAGTGTGTGGGATGCGCTGCGTTGACCTCAGTTCCCGTTAGACCTACCAAGCAGCAACAGGCAGGCTGGGCCTCCCCTTCACATTCTGCCAATATACATTACCATCCAACAAGTGCATTTAATTCCAACCATCAAATCTCCACAAACCCTTCTCAACACGTGCAGCCAGCAGTAACAGCCTGGTGGATCAGGCCCTGATCCACCATGAGGCCTGGTCACAGACCAGGCAGTGGGGGCGTTGACCCCTGGAACTCTCTCCAGGTAAACACCATGGGTATGTGGTAACTGTCATCCACACTATGGGTATGTGGCAACTATCACTCACACTATGGGTATGTGGTAACTATCACCCACACCATGGGTATGTGATGACCACCACCCACACCATGGGTATGTGGTAACTATCACCCACACCATGGGTATGTGATGACCACCACCCACACCATGGGTATGTGGTGGCCATCACACACACCATGGGTATGTGGTAACTACTACCCATACCATGAGTATTTGGTAACTACCACCCATACCATGGGTATGGTATATACCTGGAGAGGGTTTCATGGGCCAACGCCCCCACGCCCGGTTGTGACCAGGCCTCGTGTGTAAACAGCTATAAACTTGAGCAGAAGTCTTGGAGCGGCAGCTACACGTCAGACCATCCTGACGCCAGTCTTATTCATAACATGACTAAGAGGTAATAATCAAGTAGTGAGAAGTAAGAAGCATCAGCCAGAGGCTGTATGAGCTGGCGGTTCTTGAGTAAGGTTCCAGGTAGGCTGTATGAGCTGGCGGTTCTTGAGTAAGGTTCCAGGTAGGCTGTATGAGCTGGCGGTTCTTGAGTAAGGTTCCAGGTAGGCTGTATGAGCTGGCGGTTCTTGAGTAAGGTTCCAGGTAGGCTGTATGAGCTGGCGGTTCTTGAGTAAGGTTCCAGGTAGGCTGTATGAGCTGGCGGTTCTTGAGTAAGGTTCCAGGTAGGCTGTATGAGCTGGTGGTTCTTGAGTAAGGTTCCAGGTAGGCTGTATGAGCTGGCGGTTCTTGAGTAAGGTTCCAGGTAGGCTGTATGAGCTGGCGGTTCTTGAGTAAGGTTCCAGGTAGGCTGTATGAGCTGGCGGTTCTTGAGTAAGGTTCCAGGTAGGCTGTATGAGCTGGCGGTTCTTGAGTAAGGTTCCAGGTAGGCTGTATGAGCTGGCGGTTCTTGAGTAAGGTTCCAGGTAGGCTGTATGAGCTGGCGGTTCTTGAGTAAGGTTCCAGGTAGGCTGTATGAGCTGGCGGTTCTTGAGTAAGGTTCCAGGTAGGCTGTATGAGCTGGCGGTTCTTGAGTAAGGTTCCAGGTAGGCTGTATGAGCTGGCGGTTCTTGAGTAAGGTTCCAGGTAGGCTGTATGAGCTGGTGGTTCTTGAGTAAGGTTCCAGGTAGGCTGTATGAGCTGGCGGTTCTTGAGTAAGGTTCCAGGTAGGCTGTATGAGCTGGCGGTTCTTGAGTAAGGTTCCAGGTAGGCTGTATGAGCTGGCGGTTCTTGAGTAAGGTTCCAGGTAGGCTGTATGAGCTGGCGGTTCTTGAGTAAGGTTCCAGGTAGGCTGTATGAGCTGGCGGTTCTGGAGTAAGGTTCCAGGTAGGCTGTATGAGCTGGCGGTTCTTGAGTAAGGTTCCAGGTAGGCTGTATGAGCTGGTGGTTCTGGAGTCAGGTTCCAGGTAGGCTGTATGAGCTGGCGGTTCTGGAGTCAGGTTCCCGGTAGGCTGTGGAAATTCACATTGGCTCATGTACGGTAGGTCAGGTTTATTTTGACAGAATCCTCAGCACAATGATCAACAGAAGCTCCCACAGTCCGTGTGGAATCCCAGCCGTGTAGAGTCACAGCTCCTGGCCCCAGTATTAATACCTAGTTGAATGTTAAGAGGTGGAGTCAGCTTATACAACTCGACCAATCGCTGACATTATTAGGTGACCGGAGAAAAATTTCAGTAATACACAACAATATGTATATAAATAAACATATACAAGACATTTATCAAGAAAACATTGTAATAATAATAATAATAATAATAATAATAATAATAATCATAATAATAATAATAATAATAATAATAATAATAATAATAATAATAATAATAATAATAATAATCTTTATTTCTACCAGTACATGATACAACTTATACAGACCATAGCTGAGGTCAGTGACATTCTATATAGAAAGTCCCTTGTTATGCTGAGCATTTCTCGCAACTTAGGTTAATTTTGTCCCCAGGATGTGACCCACGCCAGTCCACTAACACCCAGGCACCTACTTCCTGCTAAGTGAACAGTGACATCAGGTGGCTTAGGGAAACAAGCCCCAGTGTTTCCACCCGTACCGGTGATCGAACCACGGACCTCAGTGTACGAGTTGGTGTTGCCACTAAAGATGCCACTCGTGACATGACGTTTCCTCAGTGTCCTGAAGTGTTCGTATCCATCTTTGTGTTGAGTCTTGTGAGTGCAGCTCCATCATAATGGTGTTCCACAGTCACTCAGCATCATAATGGTGTTCCACAGTCACTCAGCATCATAATGGTGTTCCACAGTCACTCAGCATCATAATGATGTTCCACAGTCACTCAGCATCACAATGGTGTTCCACAGTCACTCAGCATCACAATGGTGTTCCACAGTCACTCAGCATCATAATGGTGTTCCACAGTCACTCAGCATCATAATGGTGTTCCACAGTCACTCAGCATCATAATGATGTTCCACAGTCACTCAGCATCACAATGGTGTTCCACAGTCACTCAGCATCATAATGGTGTTCCACAGTCACTCAGCATCATAATGGTGTTCCACAGTCACTCAGCATCACAATGGTGTTCCACAGTCACTCAGCATCACAATGGTGTTCCACAGTCACTCAGCATCATAATGGTGTTCCACAGTCACTCAGCATCATAATGATGTTCCACAGTCACTCAGCATCACAATGGTGTTCCACAGTCACTCAGCATCACAATGGTGTTCCACAGTCACTCAGCATCATAATGATGTTCCACAGTCACTCAGCATCATAATGATGTTCCACAGTCACTCAGCATCACAATGGTGTTCCACAGTCACTCAGCATCACAATGGTGTTCCACAGTCACTCAGCATCATAATGATGTTCCACAGTCACTCAGCATCATAATGGTGTTCCACAGTCACTCAGCATCACAATGGTGTTCCACAGTCACTCAGCATCATAATGGTGTTCCACAGTCACTCAGCATCATAATGATGTTCCACAGTCACTCAGCATCACAATGGTGTTCCACAGTCACTCAGCATCATAATGGTGTTCCACAGTCACTCAGCATCATAATGGTGTTCCACAGTCACTCAGCATCACAATGGTGTTCCACAGTCACTCAGCATCACAATGGTGTTCCACAGTCACTCAGCATCACAATGGTGTTCCACAGTCACTCAGCATCACAATGGTGTTCCACAGTCACTCAGCATCATAATGGTGTTCCACAGTCACTCAGCATCACAATGGTGTTCCACAGTCACTCAGCATCACAATGGTGTTCCACAGTTACTCAGCATCACAATGGTGTTCCACAATCACTCAGCATCACAATGGTGTTCCACAGTCACTCAGCATCACAATGGTGTTCCACAGTCACTCAGCATCACAATGGTGTTCCACAATCACTCAGCATCACAATGGTGTTCCACAGTCACTCAGCATCACAATGGTGTTCCACAGTCACTCAGCATCACAATGGTGTTCCACAATCACTCAGCATCACAATGGTGTTCCACAGTCACTCAGCATCACAATGGTGTTCCACAGTCACTCAGCATCACAATGGTGTTCCACAGTCACTCAGCATCACAATGGTGTTCCACAGTCACTCAGCATCACAATGGTGTTCCACAGTCACTCAGCATCACAATGGTGTTCCACTGTCACTCAGCATCACAATGGTGTTCCACAATCACTCAGCATCACAATGGTGTTCCACAGTCACTCAGCATCACAGTGGTGTTTCACAGTCACTCAGCATCACAATGGTGTTCCACAATCACTCAGCATCACAATGGTGTTCCACAGTCACTCAGCATCACAGTGGTGTTTCACAGTCACTCAGCATCATAATGATGTTCCACAGTCACTCAGCATCACAATGGTGTTCCACAGTCACTCAGCATCACAATGGTGTTCCACAGTCACTCAGCATCACAATGGTGTTCCACAGTCACTCAGCATCACAATGGTGTTCCACAGTCACTCAGCATCAGCCACATCATTAACAATACATTTATTTATTTATTTATTAATTTGAACATGATACAGTGAAGTACAAAGTTATTACAGTGTAACATGCCAAAGCCCCTTGTATGCAGAGCATTATGAGCAGGCTTAAAATTAACTTAAGATTAACTAAGCAATGATATATTCAGTGGTAAAAACATTATTGTAAACAGATAACAATTTAGTACAAATGAGTATTACAAAGACAGGTCATATGGTCATTTACTGTGTTGATGTGTAATCAGTAGAATGGAGTATTATGTTAGGTAATGAAGTTAAATAGTAACAAAGTTTGATTGGGTCACAGGTTGACATTTATGAGATACAATAATGAGATACATATATGAGATACAATTTATGAGATACAATTATTCAGTATTTATTTAGCTGTGGGTGAGGAAGTGATTTTTGAGAAGAGACTTGAATTTATAAACAGACAGTGTTTCTTTTATATTCACAGGTAATGAATTCCAGATTTTAGGGCCTTTTATGTGCATTGAGTTTTTGCATAGCGTGAGGTGGACTCGAGGAACATCAAAGAGTGATCTGTGCCTTGTGTTATGGTCATGTGTTCTGTTGAGGTTGGTAAGGAGATGTTTGAGGGGAGGGTTAATATCAGAGTTAAGTGTTCTATGTATGTAATAGGTGCAGTAATAAGTATGGATGTTTTGTATGGTGAGTAGGTTTAGTATATTGAATATTGGTGGAGTGTGCTGCCTGTAGTGAGAATTTGTTATCATTCTGACTGCAGCCTTTTGTTGGGTAATTAATGGTCTGAGATGGTTTATTGTTGTTGAGCCCCATGCACAAATTCCATAGGTGAGATAGGGGTAAATAAGAGAGTGATATAGGGCCAGGAGGGCTGACTGTGGAACATAGTACCGTATCTTCGATAGTATGCCTTCGGTCTTGGAAATTTTTTTGGGAAATTTGTTGTATATGTGTTTGAAATTTGAGTCTATTATCAAGGTGGATTCCTAAGAATTTTCCCTCTGTTAGCTTTGTGATAGGTGATCCGTTTATCTTTATGTTAAGAGGGACGTCTGTAGCTCTGTTACCAAACTGAATGAAGTAGGTTTTGTCAATGTTTAGAGTAAGTTTGTTAGTACTCATCCAGGTAGATATTTTCTGTAATTCGGTACTTACAGTATTGGCTAGCATGACTGGGCTCGGGTGAGAGAAGACGTATGTAGTGTTATCTGCAAATAGTGTGGGTTTGAGTAGTTGCGATGCATTTTTTAGGTCATTTATGTATATGAGAAAGAGAAGAGGGCCTAGGACACTTCCCTGTGGGACACCAACTGTAATTGGCTGTGCTGAAGAGTTTGCCCCGTTTGTGTACACATATTGGCTTCTGTTGCTGAGGTAAGACTTTAGGTAGTTGAGGGAGTGCCCTCTTATACCATAGTGTGACAATTTTATATGGAGCAAGTCATGGTCAACTGTATCAAAAGCTTTACGTAAGTCTATGAAGATCCCTAGTGGGACTTCTTTTTTCTCTATTGCAGTGTATATGTGTTCTAGCATGTGTATAATAGCATCAATAGTATTTTTATTAGGCCTGAATCCAAATTGACAGGGGCTGAGTATGTTGTGGGAGATGAGGTAGGAACAGATTCGCTTGTGAATTAATTTTTCGAAGATTTTAGAGAGAGGGTGTAAGTTGGATATTGGCCTATAGTTATTCAAGTCTGTTTGGTCTCCTCCTTTATGGATCGGGGTGACCCTTGCTATTTTGAGAACTGTAAGGAAGGTGGAGGATTCTATGGATTTGTTAAAGAGTGTTGCAATGATTGGTGATAGTACTTGTGACGCTTTTTTGTATGTAAAGGGTGGTAAGGTATTTAAATCTCCTGTCTTGTTTTTCAGTGTGTTGATAATAAGAGAGACTTCAGTAGGGTTAGTCGGAGCTAGGAACAGTGTGTTCGGGTAGTTGCCAGTGAGGTAGTCATTGGGTGGGGTATCTGAGCTTGGGATTTTATTGGCAAGGTTTTTTCCTATAGTGGAGAAGAAATTATTGAGTCTGTTTGCTGTTTCAGTTGGTGGGAGTTGGGGTTCATCTGGTTTTGTTAATTCAATTTCGCTATTTCGTGATATCTTTTTTGTTCCTAGAATTGCTGATAGGGTTTTCCAGGTCTTTTTTTATATCACCTCGTAAGTTGGATGATCTGTTCTCATAATACAGTTTTTTAGCCCTTCTTATCAGGCTGGTTAGGATTGACGAGTAACGTTTTATTTGGTCTCTGGTTATGTGACCCATTCTGTACTGTTTTTCGTATAGGTGCTTTGTATTTATGGATTTGAGGATGCTGGGTGTTAGCCAGGGACTGTTCAGTCTCTTAGCTGTCATCTGTTTAGTTTTTTGGGGGCAGTGCTTGTTATAAAGGTATTGGGTCTTTTTTAGAAAATTATTAATACATTCGTCAATATCTGTATAGATTTCTAGCTCAGTGTGCCAGTCAATGTTTGTTACTGCTGTTGTGAAGTTATTAATGGCTGCCTCATTGTGAAGTCTGAAGGTGACTTTAGTAGTGTCTTGGGGTATTTTACCAAGAGTTGTTATGAGGAAAGTAGGGTAGTGGTCTGTGGTATTATCTGTAATTATGCCTGATTTTAAAGGGGATATGGTGTTGGTCCAGATGTGGTCAAGTAGGGAAACACTAGTCTCCGTAACTCTTGTAGGTTTTGTTACTGTTGGTAGCAACATGCAGTTACTCATTGTGTTTGTGAATTCAGTAACGTGCGGGTCCTGGTCTTGCAGGAGATTTATACTGAAGTCACCTGAGAGTAGTAAGTGATCTTTGTTCATGCGTGCATCACTAAAACGGCTAATGTTTGACTGTGGTACTCTGTAGATGTTTATCAATGTGAGAAGTTTTTGTAGGTATTTGGATTTGAATTTAGCTATTATATATTCCCCATGTTCATCCCTTGTGCAAGTATTAGTGATACATTCTAGTTGGTCTGAGTAGTATATAGCTGTGCCACCCCCTTGTTGGTCTGGCCTACAGTTGTGTATGGCTGTGTAACCAGGAATGGCATAGACATCTGTAGTATCAGGCTTTAGCCAGGTTTCAGTGAGAGTAATGATGGATATACTGGAATGCAAGGAATTTAGTAATACTATGAGGTCATCGTAATGTTTACTTAAAGATCTGATATTGTAGTTAAAGACAGTTATGTTGTTGTTGGCTCTGAGAAGTGCCTTTGATTGTTCTGCTGTGTAGTAATTACAGTTACTGTTTGATTCATTTAAGTCATTCAGTATGAGGTTGGTATTAGGATCAATACTTGTTATCATAAGATTTATAGAGAATCTATAGTTAGAATTAAGTATAAGACAAGTAAATATTCTAAAGCTATAAAATAGCACCTGAAGGTAGTTCTTTAAAGCTAAAATAAAGGAGACAATATAAATGGGACTAAAAAAAAACTTTGTAGTGAACAAATAAAGTGGTAATCAAATAAATGAGCTAGGGAATATAATGGCAAAATAGTGAACTTATTACACTTTAGCACCTGAGAATAGCACCTTGATTATTTTAACAATTGTGAATATATGAACTAAGGTTGTTATGTAAAGCTATAATAAAGCTAAAATTAAGGAGAAAATGTATAGGGACTAAATTAAATAATGGTAAACAAAGTTAAATTGGCAGATAGTAACTAAGATATAATATTGATTTGGGAGTAAGATCTGATTTGTTATATATAATAAGTTGAGCAATTTATTGTACTATAAAAAGTAAAAAATAATATGAGGTAGTTGGTAGTAGCAGCAAAAGATAGTTTTGGACCTTGAACAATAATGTAATTGAAATATACACTAATTGCACACACAATATAGTCACTAAGATATGAAAATAATCTGAGAGTAGGAATTGCCTAATAGCATAAAGTTTGAACAATTAATGTCAATATAGGAATATTATTTGAGGTAGTTGAAACTAGCTAGTGAGGGAAGGTTGAAGGTATTGCACAGTAGTGTAGTGGGAACATACACTAGTTTGTTATTTGTAGTTTGTGTAAGAATGGTAGTTCCTTACTCTTAAATACCTTGCCCGGTGGTCTGGTGGCTAAAGCTCCCGCTTCACACACGGAGGGCCCGGGTTCGATTCCCGGCTGGTGGAAACATTTCGACACGTTTCCTTACACCTGTTGTCCTGTTCACCTAGCAGCAAATAGGTACCTGGGTATTAGTCGACTGGTGTGGGTGGCATCCTGGGGGACAAGATTAAGGACCACAATGGAAATAAGTTAGACAGTCCTCGATGACGCACTGACTTTCTTGGGTTACCCTGGGTGGCTAACCCTCCGGAGTTAAAAATCCGAACGAAATCTTATCTTATCTTACCCACAAGATGAAATTAAAGACACATGTGCAACATCCAGATGTTGCACATGTGTCTTAACTTTAATTTAATACACTAGTTTGTTATTTGTAGTTTGAGAGAAAAGGGAAAATTAGGTATGATTATAAGAGAATTTTAACAGTGCTTAAGTAGGAAAGAAAAAGGTAATACAGGTAATAAAGAGTAAGTATCCTATTAACAAATAATAAATTGTGAATCGAGAATCTGGGAAGATAACACAAAATGGGTCACACAAAGACCTGTGTGGGTCACATTTGTGAGTGTAATAATGTCATAAGTTTACATCTACATGTGTAATATTTGGGCATCTTTATTGTGGGAAGGTTCCGCCAGCCAGTGGCTTCATCAGTCCAATACAGACTGAGCACGTCGACTCCAGACTGAGGGACTGATTACCTCAAACTCCTCCTTTTCCACCTTTCTCTACACTAGACTGAAGAAGTCACTGTGTGGCGAAACGTTCCCACAGTAAAGATGCCCAGATATTACAGAGGCACCTCATTTTCAAGGTCTTTTCACTAAGGTACAACAATTATATATATCATCCTAATCAATCTACTCAGATTTAAATTCTTAGGTATAATTTTCAGAGTTACACAGACTTAACAATGGAACCTTCAGATACAAATATTGTTAATGTTCATTGTTAATGATGTTCATTGTTAATAATGTTCATTGTTAATGATGTTCATTGTTAATAATGTTCATTGTTAATGATGTTCATTGTTAATAATGTTCATTGTTAATGATGTTCATTGTTAATAATGTTCATTGTTAATGATGTTCATTGTTAATAATGTTCATTGTTAATGATGTTCATTGTTAATAATGTTCATTGTTAATAATGTTCATTGTTAATGATGTTCATTGTTAATGATGTTCATTGTTAATAATGTTCATTGTTAATAATGTTCATTGTTAATAATGTTCATTGTTAATAATGTTCATTGTTAATAATGTTCATTGTTAATGATGTTCATTGTTAATAATGTTCATTGTTAATAATGTTCATTGTTAATAATGTTCATTGTTAATGATGTTCATTGTTAATAATGTTCATTGTTAATAATGTTCATTGTTAATGATGTTCATTGTTAATAATGTTCATTGTTAATGATGTTCATTGTTAATAATGTTCATTGTTAATGATGTTCATTGTTAATAATGTTCATTGTTAATAATGTTCATTGTTAATGATGTTCATTGTTAATGATGTTCATTGTTAATAATGTTCATTGTTAATAATGTTCATTGTTAATAATGTTCATTGTTAATGACAATGTTCATTGTTAATAATGTTCATTGTTAATAATGTTCATTGTTAATGACAATGTTCATTATTAATGACAATGTTCATTGTTTGGCCTCTTGTAAGAGACAATACAATAAGTGTCAGGGGCCCCAGACTGTTCAACTGCCTCCCAGCATACATAAGGGGGATTACCAACAGACCCCTGGCAGTCTTCAAGCTGGCACTGGACAAGCACCTAAAGTCGGTTCCTGACCAGCCGGGCTGTGGCTCGTACGTTGGTTTGCGTGCAGCCAGCAGTAACAGCCTGGTTGATCAGGCTCTGATCCACCAGGAGGCCTGGTCACAGACCGGGCCGCGGGGGCGTTGACCCCCGGAACTCTCTCCAGGTAAACTCCAGGTAAACTCCAGGTATATATATATACACATATATTTTTTTTCAACAAGTCGGCTGTCAGGGTGACCCAAAAAGAAAGAAAATCCCCAAAAAGAAAATACTTTCATCATCATTCAACACTTTCACCACACTCACACATTATCACTGCTTTTGCAGAGGTGCTCAGAATACAACAGTTTAGAAGCATATACGTATAAAGATACACAACATATCCCTCCAAACTGCCAATATCCCAAACCCCTCCTTTAAAGTGCAGGCATTGTACTTCCCATTTCCAGGACTCAAGTCCGGCTATATAAAAATAACCGGTTTCCCTGAATCCCTTCACTAAATATTACCCTGCTCACACTCCAACAGATCGTCAGGTCCCAAATACCATTCGTCTCCATTCAATCCGATCGAACATGCTCACGCACGCTTGCTGGAAGTCCAAGCCCCTCGCCCACAAAACCTCCCTTACCCCTTCCTTCCAACCTTTTCGAGGACGACCCCTACCCCGCCTTCCTTCCCCTACAGATTTATACACTCTCCATGTCATTCTACTTTGATCCATTCTCTCTAAATGACCAAACCACCTCAACAACCCCTCTTCTGCCCTCTGACTAATGCTTTTATTAACTCCACACCTTCTCCTAATTTCCACACTCTGAATTTTCTGCATAATATTTACACCACACATTGCCCTTAGACAGGACATCTCCACTGCCTCCAACCGCCTCCTCGCTGCTGCATTCACAACCCAAGCTTCACACCCATATAAGAGTGTTGGTACTACTATACTTTCATACATTCCCTTCTTTGCCTCCATAGATAATGTTTTTTGTCTCCACATATACCTCAATGCACCACTCACCTTTTTTCCTTCATCAATTCTATGATTAACCTCATCCTTCATAAATCCATCTGCCGACACTTCAACTCCCAAGTATCTGAAAACATTCACTTCTTCCATACTCCTCCTCCCCAATTTGATAACCAATTTTTCTTTATCTAAATCATTTGATACCCTCATCACCTTACTCTTTTCTATGTTCACTTTCAACTTTCTACCTTTACACACACTCCCAAACTCATCCACTAACCTTTGCAATTTTTCTTTAGAATCTCCCATAAGCACAGTATCATCAGCAAAAAGTAACTGTGTTAATTCCCATTTTGTATTTGATTCCCCATAATTTAATCCCACCCCTCTCCCGAACACCCTAGCATTTACTTCTTTTACAACCTCATCTATAAATATATTAAACAACCATGGTGACATTACACATCCCTGTCTAAGACCTACTTTTACCGGGAAGTTATCTCCCTCTCTTCTACACACCCTAACCTGAGCCTCACTATCCTCATAAAAACTCTTTACAGCATTTAGTAACTGACAAACCTCTTCCATATACTTGCAACATCTGCCACATTGCTCCTCTATCCACTCTATCATATGCCTTTTCTAAATCCATAAATGCAATAAAAACTTCCCTACCTTTATCTAAATACTGTTCACATATATGCTTCAATGTAAACACTTGATCTACACATCCCCTACCCACTCTGAAGCCTCCTTGCTCATCCGCAATTCTACATTCTGTCTTACCTCTAATTCTTTCAATAATTACCCTACCGTACACTTTTCCTGGTATACTCAGTAAACTTATTCCTCTATAATTTTTACAATCTCTTTTGTCCCCCTTCCCTTTATATAAAGAGACTATACATGCTCTCTGCCAATCTCTGGGTACCTTCTCTTTCATACATTTATATATTTACATATTATTCATTTATATATACATGATGAGGTACCACCTCTGGAACTGTCCTGGGGACCCTCATCCTCAAAGAAAAGAATAAACTTGCTTCAGGGAAAACTCTAGGTTCTCCCCGAAGCCGTTTGAAAATTTTCTCCTACCATCCCCTATATTTTGTATACTTTATTTAATGACAAAATACATTGACAAAAATACAGTAGGGAGTAAAACAACATGGATAACAACTCAAAGCTACATTTCGAATACTTTGTCCAACTCTCCGGCAGTGGACCGCGTGCCCAAAATGCTGCAGGCATTTTATCTATGGATCGCAACA
>NC_091372.1:13422064-13489272 GCF_038502225.1 Cherax quadricarinatus | reverse complement strand
CTCCAGCTTCACCATTACTGTCTCCCAGGACAGCACCTCCAGCTTCACCATTACTGTCTCCCAGGACAGCACCTCCAGCTTCACCATTACTGTCTCCCAGGACAGCACCTCCAGCTTCACCATTACTGTCTCCCAGGACAGCACTATCAGCCCCACATTTACTGACTACCAGGACATCACCTCCAGCCTTACAGTTTCTGACTACATGGCCAGTATCAAGGGCAGTACCATTCAGCCCAGACTTTTTATGTTCCCATCTGTTGTAGAAAGCTTCCAGGTTTTCTATGAAAGCAGCTTTGATGTTATCCTCTTTTAATACCCTTGTGATTTTAGTCCACAGATTTATCTCATTTGGGCATATCTAAAAACACTTCCCTGATTTTATACTGCTTGTAGCTAGTTCTTGGATATCTGCACAGGGGGCGTGACACCAATTTTCACAAAAATGACAATTTATCCATGTGGAAGCCCGTTTGTTTGACTGACCACAGACTACACAGAGTTTCATAATGATTTGAATGGTTAATTTACTGTAAATCTACTAGTAACCTCTTGAATACTCTATTAATAACCTCCTTAAAGTGAAGCTCTAGCTATTTGTATTTCTATTTATAACTGTACTTGTATATTAGGACAGCTTACCGTTGTACGTTCCTGTTTTATATTTATTGTTTGTGTTTGATAAGGGCGCCTACGACTCCTTCCGTTTACAGTCTGCTTTATTGTCCAATGAATCTATTTAAAACTGGTCAAGGGTTCGGACCAGTCGAGGGTTCGACCAGTCAAGGGTTCAGACCAGTTGCGGGTTCAACCAGTCAAGGGTTCGAAACCAGTCTGATCTGATCAGTGGGTCACTTATTTAAAACATACTGGTCGATGATCTGGGCTAACACATGAAGGATCTACTGGAAATTATCTACCCGAGTAATATGTGATTTGATTGATACAAAAGTATAACTTGCGTGTTGAAGAACCGGTGATTGCTGGCAGCTCCTACAATGACGAACGGTCGACCT
This sequence comes from Cherax quadricarinatus, assembly GCF_038502225.1. NCBI lineage: Eukaryota > Metazoa > Arthropoda > Malacostraca > Decapoda > Parastacidae > Cherax > Cherax quadricarinatus. Next base: position 13,488,256 of record NC_091372.1, on the reverse strand, counting down.
CAACCCTTGTTTATAGATCACTGTATCTAGCTTTTCTAGTTTTTTTCCGTCTCCACTACAATAAATGCTATATTATCACTATAGTTGACTGGTGGAAATTTTGGAGGAAAGACGCTTTTCTGTAGTAATAATTGCTTCTCATTGTGTATATTGCGACCGCTGGTAACTACAGGTTATATGAAATTCACAGTATATGTCTGGTATTTCAATAAAAAAGAAACTAATAAAAGTCACTCCACTCCACTAAGTACCATTATAATACTGGTTAGTTGCTACTACAACACTGTATTCTGCTATTCACTGGTATCACTAGATTATATGCGAGTACACTAGCAGGCCAGGAAGATTATATGCGAGGTACACTAGCAGGCCAGGAAGATTATATGCGAGGTACACTAGCAGGCCAGGAAGATTATATGCGAGGTACACTAGCAGGCCAGGAAGATTATATGCGAGTACACTAGCAGGCCAGGAAGATTATATGCGAGGTACACTAGCAGGCCAGGAAGACTATATGCGAGTACACTAGCAGGCCAGGAAGATTATATGCGAGGTACACTAGCAGGCCAGGAAGACTATATGCGAGTACACTAGCAGGCCAGGAAGATTATATGCGAGGTACACAATGTTATCAGGGAGACTTTCTTTCCTCTGACAAAGAAAAGTTTTATTATTATTATTTTGCACACGGCACACTAGGCCTATGATTCCCCTCTGGCAGTAAACTCTGCTAGGTACTGCACACTAATTCTCCTTTTTTTGACTCAGTATATAATGTTTTCCGCCCAAGATTGGTTCCAGGCGCTAGAGGGATGTATCGTATAGGATTGATGGCACAAATTAAAGTTCTAGCACGTAAGAGCGACAGTGAAAACACGAGAAAACCCGGAGCACAACGAGGCACGTTGAGTTAGATTATATTCAACCAAAGGGTCCTAAGAAGCAAGATCGCCACCCATCTAGATACCCATCAATTACTCAACCCAGGGCAACATGGGTTTACAGCAAGTCGCTCCTGTCTGTCCCATCTACTGGATCACTACGACAAGGTCCTAGATGCACTAGGAGACAAAAAGAATGCAGATGTGATATATACAGACTTTGCAAAAGCCCTCGACAAGTGTGACCATGGCGTAATAGCGCACACAATGCGTGCTAAAGGAATAACAGGAAAAGTTGGTAGATAGATCTATAATTTCCTCACAAACAGAGCACAAAGAGTAGTAGTCAACAGAGTAAAGTCTGAGGCAGCTACTGGGAAAAGCTCTGTTCCGCAAGGCACAGTACTCGCTCCCATCTTCTCTCTCATCCTGATATCTGACATAGACGATAATTGTGGAAAATACTGTATATATTTTCCGGAAGTACGGTAATTTATAGGTAAATAGATACCCTATATTGTATTTTTAAAAGAAGTATGTTATCGAAAATGGGAAACCTGCGGCTGGGGGGGTCAGTCGCCATTTTGTTTGAATTTGGATTAGAAACGTTGGTGTAATGGGAAGAATTTTTCGAGCTGTAGAGGTTAAAATTAGGCTGACACCTCTCAAATAGGAGACGAAATTGTTGGATGTGCATTCCTGCATAACTTGAGATATCAGACGACTGGACAAGACAACTCCAGGAACCTCAGATAAGTCTTATGTAGTAACCTGGCCAGTGTTATTTTTATAGATAGACAGTGAGGTTTTCTAAATATGATACACATTAATCTCCAGTCAAATTGGTGAGTGATATTAAGATATATTCTCCTTCTGTTATATAAATGTGTTTATATATATATAACCATTTATTAATTTTAATATACAGTCCACAAATTTATATATTTACCAGCATTCCTGGCGATTTATATTTCATTTAATTAATAGATCTAGATCAACTTGTGGATATGACAGTGGTAGGTATCGAAGGAGGACATTTTTTGCGACCTAGGTGTCCCAAATTCCTAATTATCTAACTGATAAATAATAATTATCTTTATTCATTTACTGTTATGTACATAATGATACATTCAGATAAATGTTATTTTCCACAATAATGTCAGCCACAGCACCGTGTCTTCCATTGTAGACACTGCAAGGCTCCAGGCGGACATTGTAGACACTGCAAGGCTCCAGGCGGACATTGCAGACACTGCAAGGCTCCAGGCGAACATTGCAGACACTGCAAGGCTCCAGGCGGACATTGCAGACACTGCAAGGCTCCAGGCGAACATTGCAGACACTGCAAGGCTCCAGGCGAACATTGCAGACACTGCAAGGCTCCAGGCGAACATTGCAGACACTGCAAGGCTCCAGGCGGACATTGCAGACACTGCAAGGCTCCAGGCGGACATTGCAGACACTGCAAGGCTCCAGGCGGACATTGCAGACACTGTAAGGCTCCAGCCGGACATTGCAGACACTGCAAGGCTCCAGCCGGACATTGCAGACACTGCAAGGCTCCAGGCGAACATTGCAGACACTGCAAGGCTCCAGGCGGACATTTGTAGACACTGCAAGGCTCCAGGCGGACATTGCAGACACTGCAAGGCTCCAGGCGGACATTGCAGACACTGCAAGGCTCCAGGCGAACATTGCAGACACTGCAAGGCTCCAGGCGGACATTGTAGACACTGCAAGGCTCCAGGCGGACATTGCAGACACTGCAAGGCTCCAGGCGGACATTGCAGTCACTGCAAGGCTCCAGGCGAACATTGCAGACACTGCAAGGCTCCAGGCGAACATTGCAGACACTGCAAGGCTCCAGGCGAACATTGCAGACACTGCAAGGCTCCAGGCGAACATTGCAGACACTGCAAGGCTCCAGGCGAACATTGCAGACACGGCAAGGCTCCAGGCGAACATTACAGACACTGCAAGGCTCCAGGCGGACATTGCAGACACTGCAAGGCTCCAGGCGAACATTGCAGACACGGCAAGGCTCCAGGCGAACATTGCAGACACTGCAAGGCTCCAAGCGAAAATTGCAGACACTGCAAGGCTCCAGGCGAACATTGCAGACACTGCAAGGCTCTAGGCGAACATTGCAGACACTGTAAGGCTCCAGGCGGAAATTGCAGACACTTCAAGGCTCCAGGCGGACATTGCAGACACTGCAAGGCTCCAGGCGGACATTGCAGACACTGCAAGGCTCCAGGCGGACATTGCAGACACTGCAAGGCTCCAGGCGGACATTACAGACACTGCAAGGCTCCAGGCGAACATTGCAGACACTGCAAGGCTCCAGGCGGACATTGCAGACACTGCAAGGCTCCAGGCGAACATTGCAGGCACTGCAAGGCTCCAGGCGGACATTGCAGACACTGCAAGGCTCCAGGCGGTCATTGCAGACACTGCAAGGCTCCAGGCAGACATTGCAGACACTGCAAGGCTCCAGGCGGACATTGCAGACACTGCAAGGCTCCAGGCGGACATTGCAGACACTGCAAGGCTCCAGGCGGACATTGCAGACACTGCAAGGCTCCAGGCGGACATTGCAGACACTGCAAGGCTCCAGGCGGACATTGCAGACACTGCAAGGCACCAGGCGGACATTGCAGACACTGCAAGGCTCCAGGCGAACATTGCAGACACTGCAAGGCTCCAGGCGGACATTGCAGACACTGCAAGGCTCCAGGCGAACATTGCAGACACTGCAAGGCTCCAGGCGGACATTGCAGACACTGCAAGGCTCCAGGCGAACATTGCAGACACTGCAAGGCTCCAGGCGAACATTGCAGACACTGCAAGTCTCCAGGCGGACATTGCAGACACTGCAAGGCTCCAGGCGAACATTGCAGACACTGCAAGGCTCCAGGCGAACATTGCAGACACTGCAAGGCTCCAGGCGGACATTGCAGACACTGCAAGGCTCCAGGCGAACATTGCAGACACTGCAAGGCTCCAGGCGAACACTGCAGACACTGCAAGGCTCCAGGCGAACATTGCAGACACTGCAAGGCTCCAGGCGAACATTGCAGACACTGCAAGGCTCCAGGCGGACATTGCAGTCACTGCAAGGCTCCAGGCGAACATTGCAGACACTGCAAGGCTCCAGGCGAACATTGCAGACACTACAAGGCTCCAGGCGAACATTGCAGACACTACAAGTCTCCAGGCGGACATTGCAGACACTGCAAGGCTCCAGGCGAACATTGCAGACACTGCAAGGCTCCAGGCGAACATTGCAGACACTACAAGTCTCCAGGCGGACATTGCAGACACTGCAAGGCTCCAGGCGAACATTGCAGACACTGCAAGGCTCCAGGCGAACATTGCAGACACTGCAAGGCTCCAGGCGAAAATTGCAGACACTGCAAGGCTCCAGGCGAACATTGCAGACACTGCAAGGCTCCAGGCGAACATTGCAGACACTGCAAGGCTCCAGGCGAACATTGTAGACACTGCAAGGCTCCAGGCGAACATTGCAGACACGGCAAGGCTCCAGGCGAACATTGCAGACACTGCAAGGCTCCAAGCGAAAATTGCAGACACTGCAAGGCTCCAGGCGGACATTGCAGACACTGCAAGGCTCTAGGCGAACATTGCAGACACTGCAAGGCTCCAGGCGGACATTGCAGACACTGCAAGGCTCCAGGCGGACATTGCAGACACTGCAAGGCTCCAGGCGGACATTGCAGACACTGCAAGGCTCCAGGCGGACATTGCAGACACTGCAAGGCTCCAGGCGGACATTGCAGACACTGCAAGGCTCCAGGCGAACATTGCAGACACTGCAAGGCTCCAGGCGGACATTGCAGACACTGCAAGGCTCCAGGCGAACATTGCAGACACTGCAAGGCTCCAGGCGAACATTGCAGACACTGCAAGGCTCCAGGCGAACATTGCAGACACTGCAAGGCTCCAGGCGGACATTGCAGACACTGCAAGGCTCCAGGCGAACATTGCAGACACTGCAAGGCTCCAGGCGAACATTGCAGACACTGCAAGGCTCCAGGCGAACATTGCAGACACTGGAAGGCTCCAGGCGAACATTGCAGACACTGGAAGGCTCCAGGCGAACATTGCAGACACTGCAAGGCTCCAGGCGGACATTGCAGACACTGCAAGGCTCCAGGCGGACATTGCAGACACTACAAGGCTCCAGGCGGACATTGCAGACACTGCAAGGCTCCAGGCGGACATTGCAGACACTGCAAGGCTCCAGGCGGACATTGCAGACACTGCAAGGCTCCAGTCGGACATTGCAGACACTGCAAGGCTCCAGGCGGACATTGCAGACACTGCAAGGCTCCAGGCGGACATTGCAGAGACTGTAAGGCTCCAGGCGGACATTTTCAGACACTGCAAGGCTCCAGGCGAACATTGCAGACACTGCAAGGCTCCAGGCGGACATTGCAGACACTGCAAGGCTCCAGGCGAACATTGCAGGCACTGCAAGGCTCCAGGCGGACATTGCAGACACTGCAAGGCTCCAGGCGGTCATTGCAGACACTGCAAGGCTCCAGGCAGACATTGCAGACACTGCAAGGCTCCAGGCGGACATTGCAGACACTGCAAGGCTCCAGGCGGACATTGCAGACACTGCAAGGCTCCAGGCGGACATTGCAGACACTGCAAGGCTCCAGGCGGACATTGCAGACACTGCGAGGCTCCAGGCGGACATTGCAGACACTGCAAGGCACCAGGCGGACATTGCAGACACTGCAAGGCTCCAGGCGAACATTGCAGACACTGCAAGGCTCCAGGCGGACATTGCAGACACTGCAAGGCTCCAGGCGAACATTGCAGACACTGCAAGGCTCCAGGCGGACATTGCAGACACTGCAAGGCTCCAGGCGAACATTGCAGACACTGCAAGGCTCCAGGCGAACATTGCAGACACTGCAAGTCTCCAGGCGGACATTGCAGACACTGCAAGGCTCCAGGCGAACATTGCAGACACTGCAAGGCTCCAGGCGAACATTGCAGACACTGCAAGGCTCCAGGCGAACATTGCAGACACTGCAAGGCTCCAGGCGAACATTGTAGACACTGCAAGGCTCCAGGCGAACATTGTAGACACTGCAAGGCTCCAGGCGAACACTGCAGACACTGCAAGGCTCCAGGCGAACATTGCAGACACTGCAATGCTCCAGGCGAATATTGCAGACACTGCAAGGCTCCAGGCGAACATTGCAGACACTGCAAGGCTCCAGGCGAACATTGCAGACACTGCAAGGCTCCAGGCGGACAATGCAGTCACTGCAAGGCTCCAGGCGAACATTGCAGACACTGCAAGGCTCCAGGCGAACATTGCAGACACTGCAAGGCTCCAGGCGAACATTGCAGACACTGCAAGGCTCCAGGCGAACATTGCAGACAATGCAAGGCTCCAGGCGAACATTGCAGACACTGCAAGGCTCCAGGCGAACATTACAGACACTGCAAGGCTCCAGGCGGACATTGCAGACACTGGAAGGCTCCAGGCAAACATTGCAGACACGGTAAGGCTCCAGGCGAACATTGCAGACACTGCAAGGCTCCATGCGGACATTGCAGACACTGCAAGGCTCTAGGCGAACATTGCAGACACTGCAAGGCTCCAGGCGGACATTGCAGACACTGCAAGGCTCCAGGCGGACATTGCAGACACTGCAAGGCTCCAGGCAGACATTGCAGACACTGCAAGGCTCCAGGCGGACATTGCAGACACTGCAAGGCTCCAGGCGAACATTGCAGACACTGAAAGGCTCCAGGCGGATATTGCAGACACTGCAAGGCTCTAGGCGAACATTGCAGACACTGCAAGGCTCCAGGCGAACATTGCAGACACTGCAAGGCTCCAGGCGAACATTGCAGACACTGCAAGGCTCCAGGCGGACATTGCAGACACTGCAAGGCTCCAGGCGAACATTGCAGACACTGCAAGGCTCCAGGCGAACATTGCAGACACTGGAAGGCTCCAGGCGGACATTGCAGACACTGGAAGGCTCCAGGCGAACATTGCAGACACTGCAAGGCTCCAGGCGGACATTGCAGACACTGCTAGGCTCCAGGCGGAAATTGCAGACACTACGAGGCTCCAGGCGGACATTGCAGACACTGCAAGGCTCCAGGCGGACATTGCAGACACTGCAAGGCTCCAGGCGGACATTGCAGACACTGCAAGGCTCCAGGCGGACATTGCAGACACTGCAAGGCTCCAGGCGGACATTGCAGACACTGCAAGGCTCCAGGCGGACATTGCAGACACTGCAAGGCTCCAGGCGGACATTTTCAGACACTGCAAGGCTCCAGGCGAACATTGCAGACACTGCAAGGCTCCAGGCGGACATTGCAGACACTGCAAGGCTCCAGGCGAACATTGCAGGCACTGCAAGGCTCCAGGCGGACATTGCAGACACTGCAAGGCTCCAGGCGGACATTGCAGACACTGCAAGGCTCCAGGCGGACATTGCAGACACTGCAAGGCTCCAGTCGGACATTGCAGACACTGCAAGGCTCCAGGCGGACATTGCAGACACTGCAAGGCTCCAGGCGGACATTGCAGAGACTGCAAGGCTCCAGGCGGACATTTTCAGACACTGCAAGGCTCCAGGCGAACATTGCAGACACTGCAAGGCTCCAGGCGGACATTGCAGACACTGCAAGGCTCCAGGCGAACATTGCAGGCACTGCAAGGCTCCAGGCGGACATTGCAGACACTGCAAGGCTCCAGGCGGTCATTGCAGACACTGCAAGGCTCCAGGCAGACATTGCAGACACTGCAAGGCTCCAGGCGGACATTGCAGACACTGCAAGGCTCCTGGCGGACATTGCAGACACTGCAAGGCTCCAGGCGGACATTGCAGACACTGCAAGGCTCCAGGCGGACATTGCAGACACTGCAAGGCTCCAGGCGGACATTGCAGACACTGCAAGGCACCAGGCGGACATTGCAGACACTGCAAGGCTCCAGGCGAACATTGCAGACACTGCAAGGCTCCAGGCGGACATTGCAGACACTGCAAGGCTCCAGGCGAACATTGCAGACACTGCAAGGCTCCAGGCGGACATTGCAGACACTGCAAGGCTCCAGGCGAACATTGCAGACACTGCAAGGCTCCAGGCGAACATTGCAGACACTGCAAGGCTCCAGGCGGACATTGCAGACACTGCAAGGCTCCAGGCGAACATTGCAGACACTGCAAGGCTCCAGGCGAACATTGGAGACACTGCAAGGCTCCAGGCGAACATTGCAGACACTGCAAGGCTCCAGGCAAACATTGCAGACACTGCAAGGCTCCAGGCGAACATTGTAGACACTGCAAGGCTCCAGGCGAACATTGTAGACACTGCAAGGCTCCAGGCGAACACTGCAGACACTGCAAGGCTCCAGGCGAACATTGCAGACACTGCAATGCTCCAGGCGAATATTGCAGACACTGCAAGGCTCCAGGCGAACATTGCAGACACTGCAAGGCTCCAGGCGAACATTGCAGACACTGTAAGGCTCCAGGCGGACAATGCAGTCACTGCAAGGCTCCAGGCGAACATTGCAGACACTGCAAGGCTCCAGGCGAACATTGCAGACACTGCAAGGCTCCAGGCGAACATTGCAGACACTGCAAGGCTCCAGGCGAACATTGCAGACAATGCAAGGCTCCAGGCGAACATTGCAGACACTGCAAGGCTCCAGGCGGACATTACAGACACTGCAAGGCTCCAGGCGGACATTGCAGACACTGCAAGGCTCCAGGCAAACATTGCAGACACGGTAAGGCTCCAGGCGAACATTGCAGACACTGCAAGGCTCCAAGCGAAAATTGCAGACACTGCAAGGCTCCATGCGGACATTGCAGACACTGCAAGGCTCTAGGCGAACATTGCAGACACTGCAAGGCTCCAGGCGGACATTGCAGACACTGCAAGGCTCCAGGCGGACATTGCAGACACTGCAAGGCTCCAGGCAGACATTGCAGACACTGCAAGGCTCCAGGCGGACATTGCAGACACTGCAAGGCTCCAGGCGAACATTGCAGACACTGCAAGGCTCCAGGCGGATATTGCAGACACTGCAAGGCTCTAGGCGAACATTGCAGACACTGCAAGGCTCCAGGCGAACATTGCAGACACTGCAAGGCTCCAGGCGAACATTGCAGACACTGCAAGGCTCCAGGCGGACATTGCAGACACTGCAAGGCTCCAGGCGATCATTGCAGACACTGCAAGGCTCCAGGCGAACATTGCAGACACTGCAAGGCTCCAGGCGAACATTGCAGACACTGGAAGGCTCCAGGCGGACATTGCAGACACTGGAAGGCTCCAGGCGAACATTGCAGACACTGCAAGGCTCCAGGCGGACATTGCAGACACTGCTAGGCTCCAGGCGGACTTTGCAGACACTACGAGGCTCCAGGCGCACATTGCAGACACTGCAAGGCTCCAGGCGGACATTGCAGACACTGCAAGGCTCCAGGCGGACATTGCAGACACTGCAAGGCTCCAGGCGGACATTGCAGACACTGCAAGGCTCCAGGCGGACATTGCAGACACTGCAAGGCTCCAGGCGGACATTGCAGACACTGCAAGGCTCCAGGCGGACATTTTCAGACACTGCAAGGCTCCAGGCGAACATTGCAGACACTGCAAGGCTCCAGGCGGACATTGCAGACACTGCAAGGCTCCAGGCGAACATTGCAGGCACTGCAAGGCTCCAGGCGGACATTGCAGACACTGCAAGGCTCCAGGCGGACATTGCAGACACTGCAAGGCTCCAGGCGAACATTGCAGACACTGCAAGGCTCCAGGCGAACATTGCAGACACTGCAAGGCTCCAGGCGGACATTGCAGACACTGCAAGGCTCCAGGCGAACATTGCAGACACTGCAAGGCTCCAGGCTGACATTGCAGACACTGCAAGGCTCCAGGCGGACATTGCAGACACTGCAAGGCTCCAGGTGAACATTACAGACACTGCAAGGCTCCAGGCGAACATTGCAGACACTGCAAGGCTCCAGGCGGACATTGCAGACACTGCAAGGCTCCAGGCGGACATTGCAGTCACTGCAAGGCTCCAGGCGGACATTGCAGACACTGCAAGGCTCCAGGCGAACATTGCAGACACTACAAGACTACAGGCGGACATTGCAGACACTGCAAGGCTCCAGGCGGACATTGCAGACACTGCAAGGCTCCAGGCGAACATTGCAGACACTGCAAGGCTCCAGGCGGACATTCCAGACACTACAAGGCTCCAGGCGAACATTGCAGACACTGCAAGGCTCCAGGCGAACATTGCAGACACTGCAATGCTCCAGGCGAATATTGCAGACACTGCAAGGCTCCAGGCGAACATTGCAGACACTGCAAGGCTCCAGGCGAACATTGCAGACACTGTAAGGCTCCAGGCGGACAATGCAGTCACTGCAAGGCTCCAGGCGAACATTGCAGACACTGCAAGGCTCCAGGCGAACATTGCAGACACTGCAAGGCTCCAGGCGAACATTGCAGACACTGCAAGGCTCCAGGCGAACATTGCAGACAATGCAAGGCTCCAGGCGAACATTGCAGACACTGCAAGGCTCCAGGCAGACATTACAGACACTGCAAGGCTCCAGGCGGACATTGCAGACACTGCAAGGCTCCAGGCAAACATTGCAGACACGGTAAGGCTCCAGGCGAACATTGCAGACACTGCAAGGCTCCAAGCGAAAATTGCAGACACTGCAAGGCTCCATGCGGACATTGCAGACACTGCAAGGCTCTAGGCGAACATTGCAGACACTGCAAGGCTCCAGGCGGACATTGCAGACACTGCAAGGCTCCAGGCGGACATTGCAGACACTGCAAGGCTCCAGGCAGACATTGCAGACACTGCAAGGCTCCAGGCGGACATTGCAGACACTGCAAGGCTCCAGGCGAACATTGCAGACACTGCAAGGCTCCAGGCGGATATTGCAGACACTGCAAGGCTCTAGGCGAACATTGCAGACACTGCAAGGCTCCAGGCGAACATTGCAGACACTGCAAGGCTCCAGGCGAACATTGCAGACACTGCAAGGCTCCAGGCGGACATTGCAGACACTGCAAGGCTCCAGGCGATCATTGCAGACACTGCAAGGCTCCAGGCGAACATTGCAGACACTGCAAGGCTCCAGGCGAACATTGCAGACACTGGAAGGCTCCAGGCGGACATTGCAGACACTGGAAGGCTCCAGGCGAACATTGCAGACACTGCAAGGCTCCAGGCGGACATTGCAGACACTGCTAGGCTCCAGGCGGACTTTGCAAACACTACGAGGCTCCAGGCGCACATTGCAGACACTGCAAGGCTCCAGGCGGACATTGCAGACACTGCAAGGCTCCAGGCGGACATTGCAGACACTGCAAGGCTCCAGGCGGACATTGCAGACACTGCAAGGCTCCAGGCGGACATTGCAGACACTGCAAGGCTCCAGGCGGACATTGCAGACACTGCAAGGCTCCAGGCGGACATTTTCAGACACTGCAAGGCTCCAGGCGGACATTGCAGACACTGCAAGGCTCCAGGCGGACATTGCAGACACTGCAAGGCTCCAGGCGAACATTGCAGGCACTGCAAGGCTCCAGGCGGACATTGCAGACACTGCAAGGCTCCAGGCGGACATTGCAGACACTGCAAGGCTCCAGGCGAACATTGCAGACACTGCAAGGCTCCAGGCGAACATTGCAGACACTGCAAGGCTCCAGGCGGACATTGCAGACACTGCAAGGCTCCAGGCGAACATTGCAGACACTGCAAGGCTCCAGGCTGACATTGCAGACACTGCAAGGCTCCAGGCGGACATTGCAGACACTGCAAGGCTCCAGGTGAACATTACAGACACTGCAAGGCTCCAGGCGAACATTGCAGACACTGCAAGGCTCCAGGCGTACATTGCAGACACTGCAAGGCTCCAGGCGGACATTGCAGTCACTGCAAGGCTCCAGGCGGACATTGCAGACACTGCAAGGCTCCAGGCGAACATTGCAGACACTACAAGGCTACAGGCGGACATTGCAGACACTGCAAGGCTCCAGGCGGACATTGCAGACACTGCAAGGCTCCAGGCGAACATTGCAGACACTGCAAGGCTCCAGGCGGACATTCCAGACACTACAAGGCTCCAGGCGAACATTGCAGACACTGCAAGGCTCCAGGCGAACATTGCAGACACTGCAAGGCTCCAGGCGGATATTGCAGACACTGCAAGGCTCCAGGCGAACATTGCAGACACTGCAAGGCTCCAGGCGAACATTGCAGACACTGCAAGGCTCCAGGCGAACATTGCAGACACTGCAAGGCTCCAGGCGGACATTGCAGACACTGCAAGGCTCCAGGCGGACATTGCAGACACTGCAAGGCTCCAGGCGGACATTGCAGACACTGCAAGGCTCCAGGCGGACATTGCAGACACTGCAAGGCTCCAGGCGGACATTGCAGACACTGCAAGGCTCCAGGCGGACATTGCAGACACTGCAAGGCTCCAGGCGGACATTGCAGACACTGCAAGGCTCCAGGCGGACATTGCAGACACTGCAAGGCTCCAGGCGGACATTGCAGACACTGCAAGGCTCCAGGCGGACATTGCAGACACTGCAAGGCTGCAGGCGGACATTGCAGACACTGCAAGGCTCCAGGCGGACATTGCAGACACTGCAAGGCTCCAGGCGGACATTGCAGACACTGCAAGGCTCCAGGCGGACATTGCAGACACTGCAAGGCTCCAGGCGGACATTGCAGACACTGCAAGGCTCCAGGCGAACATTGCAGGCACTGCAAGGCTCCAGGCGGACATTGCAGACACTGCAAGGCTCCAGGCGGACATTGCAGACACTGCAAGGCTCCAGGCGGACATTGCAGACACTGCAAGGCTCCAGGCGGACATTGCAGACACTGCAAGGCTCCAGGCGAACATTGCAGACACTGCAAGGCTCCAGGCGAACATTGCAGACACTGCAAGGCTCCAGGCGAACATTGCAGACACTGCAAGGCTCCAGGCGAACATTGCAGACACTGCAAGGCTCCAGGCGAATATTACAGACACTGCAAGGCTCCAGGCGGACATTGCAGACACTGCAAGGCTCCAGGCGAACATTGCAGACACTGCAAGGCTCCAGGCGAACATTGCAGACACTGCAATGCTCCAGGCGAATATTGCAGACACTGCAAGGCTCCAGGCGAACATTGTAGACACTGCAAGGCTCCAGGCGAACATTGCAGGCACTGCAAGGCTCCAGGCGGACATTGCAGACACTGCAATGATCCAGGCGGACATTGCAGACACTGCAAGGCTCCAGGCGGACATTGCAGACACTGCAAGGCTCCAGGCGGACATTGCAGACACTGCAAGGCTCCAGGCGAACATTGCAGACACTGCAAGGCTCCAGGCGGACATTGCAGACACTGCAAGGCTCCAGGCGGACATTGCAGACACTGCAAGGCTCCAGGCGAACATTGCAGACACTGCAAGGCTCCAGGCGGACATTGCAGACACTGCAAGGCTCCAGGCGAACATTGCAGACACTGCAAGGCTCCAGGCGAACATTGCAGACACTGCAAGGCTCCAGGCGAACATTGCAGACACTGCAAGGCTCCAGGCGAACATTGCAGACACTGCAAGGCTCCAGGCGGACATTGCAGACACTGCTCGGCTCCAGGCGAACATTGCAGACACTGCAAGGCTCCAGGCGAACATTGCAGACACTGCAAGGCTCCAGGCGAACATTGCAGACACTGCAAGGCTCCAGGCGAACATTGCAGACACTGCAAGGCTCCAGGCGGACATCAACCAAATCTTTCAGTGGGCTGCAGAAAACAATATGAAGTTCAACGATGAGAAATTTCAATTACTCAGATATGGTAAACATGAGGAAATTAAATCTTCATCAGAGTACAAAACAAATTCTGGCCACAAAATAGAGCGAAACACCAACGTCAAAGACCTGGAAGTGATCATGTCGGAGGATCTCACCTTCAAGGACCATAACATTGTATCAACCGCATCTGCTAGAAAAATGACAGGATGGATAATGAGAACCTTCAAAACTAGGGATGCCAAGCCCATGATGACACTCTTCAGGTCATTTGTTCTATCTAGGCTGGAATATTGCTGCACACTAACAGCACCTTTCAAGGCAGGTGAAATTGCTGACCTAGAAAATGTACAGAGAACCTTCACGGCGCGCATAACGGAGATAAAACACCTCAGTTACTGGGAGCGCTTGAGGTTCCTAAACCTGTACTCCCTGGAACGCAGGCGGGAGAGATACATGATTATATACACCTGGAAAATCCTAGAGGGACTAGTACCGAACTTGCACACGAAAATCACTCACTACGAAAGCAAAAGACTTGGCAGACGATGCAACATCCCCCCAATGAAAAGCAGGGGTGTCACTAGCACGTTAAGAGACCATACAATAAGTGTCAGGGGCCCGAGACTGTTCAACTGCCTCCCAGCATACATAAGGGGGATTACCAACAGACCCCTGGCAGTCTTCAAGCTGGCACTGGACAAGCACCTCAAGTCAGTTCCGGATCAGCCGGGCTGTAGCTCGTACGTTGGTTTGCGTGCAGCCAGTAGCAACAGCATGGTTGATCAGGCTCTGATCCACCATGAGGTCTGGTCACAGACCGGGCCGCGGGGGCGTTGACCCCCGAAACTTTCTCCAGGTAAACTCCAGGTATATATACATATATATATATATATATATATATATATATATATATATATATATATATATATATATATATATATATATATATATATATATATATATATATATAAATCCTAGGGTATATGTATCTGTGGCAGTATTGTATATATTTATTTATTTATTTATTTATTTATTTAATGTCTTTGCAAACAGTACATTGAGATTGTGTATTTACAATAGTGGGTTGCAATACAAAGAGAACCTCTATTATGCCTAGGCATTATGGGCCAACTTAACATTATTATCTTACAGTCTACTTAACACTAAAGATTATATCATAGTTGTACAGTAGGATAGTAATTATTTTATAGTTGTACAGTAGAATATTAATTATAAATGAATCAAAATTTATATAATACAAAGATATATTTATAGTATAAAATACTTTTTGTGAAAAACAATGATTCAATTATATTCCTGTCAACAATGTATAAAAGGTTCAAAGTGATTGTTGAAGTTATGATGTGGGAGTACATAGGTGAGTAAGTGTGTACTGAGTATTTAGCATTTAGTCTAGGGTGATTAAGTGGCTTTTGAGAAGAGTCTTACATTGATTTTCAGATCGGGTTACTTTAGAATCTTCTGGTAATGAATTCCATATTTTGGGGCCCTTTATGTGCATAGAGTTTTTACACAGTGTGATATGGACACGAGGTACATCAAAAAGAGATCTGTGTCTTGTGTTGTGGTCATGTGTCCTGTTAAGGTTGGTGAGGAGAAGTTTGAGTGGAAGGTTTATATTTGCGTGTATTGTTCTGTGTATGTAGTAGGCACATGAATAAGTATGGATGTTCTTAATGGTGAGCAGATTCAGACTTGAAAATTGGTGGAGTATGCTGGCGGGAGTGGGAATTTGTTATCATTCTTACTGCTGCCTTTTGCTGGGTTATTAGAGGTCTTAGGTGATTGGATGTTGTTGATCCCCATGCACAAATTCCATATGTAAGATAAGGGTATATGAGTGTATGGTACAGTGCCAGGAGAGTTGATTGTGGAACGTAGTACCTTATCTTTGATAGTATGCCTACAGTCTTGGAGATTTTCTTGGTAATTTGTTGTATGTGTGTCTGGAACGTAATGCTACTGTCAAGGTGGATACCTAAGAATTTTCCCTCTGTGAGTCTTATGACTGTTGATCCATTTAGCGTAATGTTAATTGGATCATTTGCAGCTTTGTTTCCAAACTGAATGAAATAGGTTTTATCAGTGTTCAAGGTAAGTTTGTTAGTCATCATCCAGGCAGATATTTTCTGTAATTCAGCATTGACTGTGTTTGCTAGTATGACTGTGTTTGCTAGTATGACTGTGTTTGCTAGTATGACTGTGTTTGCTAGTATGACTGTGTTTGCTAGTATGACTGTGTTTGCTAGTATGACTGTGTTTGCTAGTATGACTGTGTTTGCTAGTATGACTGTGTTTGCTAGTATGACTGTGTTTGCTAGTATGACTGTGTTTGCTAGTATGACTGTGTTTGCTAGTATGACTGTGTTTGCTAGTATGACTGTGTTTGCTAGTATGACTGTGTTTGCTAGTATGACTGTGTTTGCTAGTATGACTGTGTTTGCTAGTATGACTGTGTTTGCTAGTATGACTGTGTTTGCTAGTATGACTGTGTTTGCTAGTATGACTGTGTTTGCTAGTATGACTGTGTTTGCTAGTATGACTGTGTTTGCTAGTATGACTGTGTTTGCTAGTATGACTGTGTTTGCTAGTATGACTGTGTTTGCTAGTATGACTGTGTTTGCTAGTATGACTGTGTTTGCTAGTATGACTGTGTTTGCTAGTATGACTGTGTTTGCTAGTATGACTGTGTTTGCTAGTATGACTGTGTTTGCTAGTATGACTGTGTTTGGATGGGAAAATACATATGTAGTGTCATCTGCAAATAATATGGGTTTGAGTAGCTGTGATGCATTCGGTAGATCCTTGATGTAGATGAGAAAGAGGAGTGGTCCAAGGACGCTTCCTTGTGGGACTCCTACTGTGATTGGTTGGGTGGAAGAGTTTGCATCATTTGCATACACTTATTGAGTTCTGTTACTAAGGTTTGACTTTAGGTAGTTGAGGGAGTGGCCTCTGATACCATAGTGCATTAATTTGGAGTACAGTAGTTCATGATCGACTGTATCGAAAGCTTTACGTAAATCAATGAAAATGCAGCTTGGTCACCTCCTTTATGGATCGTAGTGACCCTCGCTATTTTGAGGATTGTTGGGAAGGTAGATGATTCAATGGATTTGTTAAAGAGTGTTGCAATATTTGGTGACAATACTTGAGAAGCTTTTTCTACAGAATCTATCTCCAGTTTTACAACTTACCGCATCACTGTTCCATCTTATTTTTTTATAAACTAACCATAACTTGTCTTCAATAATTCTACCTCACTTTAAAAAATACTCAATTGCCCAATTTTATTCTAAATCCCTATTATTGCCCAATTTTACTTTAAACTATATTGATCAAACTTATTGTAAACTCTTTTATTGACCATTTTTATTCCATACTTTTTTAACCTAGTATTTTCAACTACAACTTTTATATCATCCTGTCTACCATCTTACTAGCATATTATAACCAAGTCATTGCCATTTTTATTTTTATCATTTTTTTTTATTATTATTTTGCTACCTTAATTTGTGTATTTTATCCTGTCAATATAAATCTAATTATACTCTAATTCTTGTAAACAACTTATATAAGACCTTAGTGCAATTACAATTGAGAGTCTTGTTCCTTTATTATATTATTAGATTAATCACAGTTTTACTCTAGCTCATTCTAGCTCAATACATAGTCAATACCAAATTCACTATACTAGACCATAGTGCAATTACTAGTGAGAGACTGGTGCTATTTTTAATTTGTATTTTTATATTATTAGATTAAACCTATTGTACTTTAGCTCACTCTAGCTCAAAACATAGACCCCACAAAAGTCATTATTAGACCTTAGTGCAATTACAAGTGAGAGTCTTGTTCTATTTTTAATTTGTATTTTTATATTACTAGTTTATACCTAGTTGTACTTTAGTTCATTCCAGCACAACACATAGACAACACCAACTTCATTATGTGTAGTAGTGACTATACTCTATATGACCAAAATACTCTAGCTATATACTTGTCCAAACTTCCAACCACTACAGATATCAGTACTAGAACTCAACACACAACTCAGGATATAAATAACCATAATTTAAACCTAGAAGATGATTGATCACGTTGACCCTGATATAAACCTCCATAATCTGACACCTAATCAAAACCTATTGGAAAGTAACTGCCTTTATTACACAGCATCACAAGCCAGCACTATCCTAAACAATGCTAAAAGTCTATCAGTACTTAACTACAACATCAGGTCCTTAAGCAAACACTATGATGACCTCCTGGCACTCCTTGAATCACTAAAGACACCCTTCTCCTGCATTATTCTTACTGAGACCTGGCTTAAGCAGGACACAATAGATATCTACCCTCTACCAGGATACACAGCAATTCACAACTGCAGAACAAACCAAGTTGGGGGTGGTATTGCAATCTATTACTCTAACCAATTATCTTGTATTAGCACCACTTGCTTTAGTGATGAATATGGGGAATACATTTTTGCTAATTTTACTGTAAAAAACCTTAAGACGCCTATAACAATCGGTGCCATTTACCGGATACCTCACACAAACATCCCAAATTTCAGTGAGAAATTAAAGTCACTAATAACAAACGGACAAATGAATAAGCACCACCTTCTCTTAGCTGGAGACTTCAACATCAACCTTGGCTTACTAGATGATCAGCCTGTAACTGATTTCATCAACAATATGAACAACACACTTCTCATACCAACAATAACTAAACCAACCAGGCTCACTGAGACAAGTGCAACCATAATAGACCACATATGGACCAATATACTAGCCCCCCTTAAATCAGGGATAATCACAGATAGCACTACAGACCACTACCCTACCTTCCTCCTGACAAACATTAGTAAACCACCACTTGAATACAACAAAGTCTCATTTAGACTCCATGACGAGGCCTCAGTAAGGAAGTTCACAGCTGACCTAGAGACTGTTGATTGGCCTACAGAATTCTCCAAGGCCAATGGTATTGATGACTGGACAGACATTTTTCTTAACAAATTACTTAGACTATACAACAAACATTGTCCTATAAAAACAAAACAGATCACAAACAAACGGCTTGGTTGCCCATGGCTAACCAGCACCATTCTGAAATCCATTGACAAGAAACACCAATATGAAAAGCAATATAGACAGGGCTTAATACACAAAGACACTCTTAAACACTATTCATCAGTTCTCACCAAAGTAATAAAAAAAGCCAAACAACTATACTACTCCAGTAGATTCACAGACACTAGAGGAGATATAAAAAAGACCTGGAAAACACTCTCTCAGATTCTAGGGACCCACAAACTGAGAAAAACCAAGAATATTGTCCTAACTAAACCTAATGAAACACCACTACATCCCACTGACACAGCTAACAAGATAAACGACTTCTTCTCAAACATAGGATCTAATCTCGCCAGTAAAATCCCACATACCAATGCCCATGCCGGGGACTACCTAGATGGAAATTTCCCTAATTCCTTCTATCTTGCACCAACTGAGCCCACGGAAGTCATTGAGATTATAAAGTCACTTAAAAATAACTCGGGGAATCTGTCTCATGTCCCACCATTACTGTACAAGCGAGCGGCCCATGTCCTTTCGCATGCTATTTCATTACTTTTTAACGAATCAATAGAGACTAGCACCTTCCCGAAACTACTCAAGATGGCAAGGGTTACACCAATACATAAAGGTGGTGACCCTACAGACTTAAACAACTATAGGCCAATATCTAACTTACCATTGCTATCCAAAATCTTCGAGAAACTCGTGCACAGGAGACTGTATTCATTTATAACGGCTCAAAACATACTCAACCCCTGCCAGTTTGAATTCAGGAAAAATAAAAGCACTAATGATGCAATCATAAAAATGCTAGATCTGCTTTACACAGCATTGGAAAATAAGGAATATCCACTAGGAATTTTTATTGACCTAAGAAAAGCTTTTGACACAGTAAACCACGACATCCTACTCCACAAACTTGATCACTACGGTATAAGAGGCCATGCGCTTGCTTATTTCAAATCTTACATTACTAATAGGTATCAGTACGTCACCATTGAAGACACAGCATCAGCAACACGGCCACTCGATACTGGAGTTCCGCAGGGAAGTGTCCTTGGTCCCCTGCTCTTCCTCATATACATCAATGACCTTCCAAACGTATCCCAACACCTGAAACCCATTCTCTTTGCTGATGACACGACTTATGTCATCTCTCACCCTAATCTTGCCACCCTCAACACCATTGTGAATGAGGAGCTGATTAAAATATCGACTTGGATGACAGCCAATAAACTTACGCTTAACACTGACAAAACCTACTATATTATGTTTGGTAGCAAAGCAGGAGATGCACAAATTAACATTAAGATTGACAACACTCTAATTACCAGAAATAATGGGGAAAATTCCTAGGCTTATACCTTGACAACAACCTGAATTTCAGCACCCATATCCAGCATATAGCCAAAAAAGTATCCAAAACGGTTGGGATCCTCTCCAAGATACGATACTATGTGCCGCAAAATGCCCTTCTCACACTATACCACTCACTTATTTATCCATACCTCACCTATGCTATTTGTGCTTGGGGATCAACTGCAGCAACACACCTAAAGCCAATAATAACCCAACAAAAAGCTGCAGTAAGAATAATCACTAAATCCCATCCCTGGCAACACACCCCCCCACTCTTCATAGATCTAAACTTACTCCCAGTTCAGTACATCCACACTTACTACTGTGCAATCTATATCTACAGGGCCTTAAACTCTAATATCAACCTTGACCTAAAACGCTTTCTTGATAGTTGTGACAGAACCCACAGGCATAACACCAGACACAAACATCTCTACGACATTCCCCGTGTCCGACTAAACCTTTACAAAAATTCAATGTATGTCAAAGGCCCTAAAATCTGGAATACCCTACCTGAGAACTCTAGAACTGCAGACACATTCATCACCTTCAAAACTACCACTAGAAAACATCTTATCTCCCTGATACACCCCGTCAACTAACTACACGAATACCACCTGGTGGTTCACACTTACACTCACTCACTCATTTGACCATAAACAGAAATATTAATCTCAGTCTTAAAATAATGAATCCTGTGATACTCCAATACTGAAACTATGTACTGTGCCAAAACAAAAGCATTCACATTGCTAAACTCACAAACTAGTATTTAGTCACTTAGCCATAATACCAACTTACCTCATAATTTGTAATATTTTACAATTAAGAATAAAACTAAGTCTGCCCGAAATGCCTAGCCAGGCTAAGTGTTCTAGTGGTACACTCTGTAATCACAATTTTACTACATGTAAACCAAACAATAACCAAATTTCTGTAAACTCAGCATTGTAATCCCTATAGAGAATAAACTTTGAATGAGTGTAACTTCTGTTGGGTTGGTTGGAGCTAGGAATACCATATTTGGGTAGGTAGTTATGAGGTAGTCTGATGGACGGGTGTTTGTGCTTGGTATTTTGTTTGCTAGATTTTTTCCTATGGTGAAGAAGAAAACATTAAGTCTGTTTGCTGTTTCAGTAGGTGGGAGTGGGAGTTTATCTGCTTTTGTTAGTTTGATTGTTTTGTTTTGGGATAACTTTTTAGTTCCAAGAATTTCAGATAGAGTTTTCCAGGTTTTTTATATCACCTTTGATGTTATGTAATCTATTTTCATAACATATTTTTTTTGACCTTATCAGGCTGGTAAGAGCTGATGAGTAACTTTTCGACTGTTCTCTAGTTATTTGACCCATTCTATACTGTTTTTCATATTTGTGCTTTGTGTTAATAGATCTGAGGATGTTGGTGTTAGCCAGGGATTATTCAGTCTCTTTGCTGTGATCTGTTTAGTTTTTCTGGGACAATGTCTGTTATAGAGGCATTGTTTTTTTTTAGAAAATTATTTATACATTCATTCATATCTGTATATATTTCGAGCTCATTTTGCCAATCGATGTTATTCATAGCTGCTATAAAGTTGTTAACTGCTGTCTCGTTATGTAGTCTGAAGGTTACTTTAGTAATGTCTTGTGGCAGTTTGCCCAGATTAGTTATGAGAAAGGTTGGGTAGTTGTCTGTAGTGTTGTCTGTGATTATGTCTGATTTTAAAGGGGATATGGTGTTTGTCCAGATGTGGTCTGTTAAGGAGATACTTGTCTTAGTGATTCTTGTAGGTTTAGATATTGCTGGTAGCAACAGGCAGTTACTCATTGTGTTTGTGAATTCGGTTACTTGTGGGTCCTGGTCGTGTAGTATGTTTATGTTGAAATCTCCTGTTAGTAGTAGTTGGTCTTTATTCATGTGTGCATCAGTAATCATGTTTCCTATTGTTTCACTAAAGTGATAAATGTTTGACTGTGGTACTCTGTAGATGTTTATAACTGTGAGGGGTTTTTGCAGGTCTTTTGATTTAAATTTGGCTATGATATTCTCCATGTTCGTCCCTTGTGCAAGATTTATTGATACATTCAAGTTGATTTGAGTAGTATATAGGTGTTCCTCCCCCTTGCTGGTCTGTTCTACAGTTGTGTATGGCCATGTAGCCAGGAATGGTATAGAAATCTGTAATATCAGGCTTAAGCCAAGTTTCTGTGAGTGTGATGATTGATATATTGGAATGAAGGGAACTGAGTAATGCTGTGAGGTTGTCATAATGTTTGCTCAAGGATCTGACATTGTAGTTAAAGATGGTTATGTTATTGTTTGCACTGAGTAATGTCTTTGCTTGGTCTGTTGTGTAGTAATTACAGTTACTGGTTGATTCATGTAATCTACAACTAGACTTATGACTAAGACTCCGTGATTATTCTAAAACTTGTAAAAATTTGAAAGAAAAAGGGATTATTACAAAGTAGATAATTCAGTTATTCACTTTAGCATCTAATAACACCTTAATTATTTTAACAAGTGAGTTTATAACTACAGTAGATATTTACAGCTAAAATAAAGGAGCTAATGAATATAATAATAAGAGAATGTATTAAAAGCAAAATTAGTAGCACCTGAGGTAGTCAATAGCACCTGAGGTAGTCAATAGCACCTGAGGTAGTCAATAGCACCTGAGGTAGTCAATAGCACCTGAGGTAGTCAATAGCACCTGAGGTAGTCAATAGCACCTGAGGTAGTCAATAGCACCTGAGGTAGTCAATAGCACCTGAGGTAGTCAATAGCACCTGAGGTAGTCAATAGCACCTGAGGTAGTCAATAGCACCTGAGGTAGTCAATAGCACCTGAGGTAGTCAATAGCACCTGAGGTAGTCAATAGCACCTGAGGTAGTCAATAGCACCTGAGGTAGTCAATAGCACCTGAGGTAGTCAATAGCACCTGAGGTAGTCAATAGCACCTGAGGTAGTCAACAGCACCTGAGGTAGTCAATAGCACCTGAGGTAGTCAATAGCACCTGAGGTAGTCAATAGCACCTGAGGTAGTCAATAGCACCTGAGGTAGTCAATAGCACCTGAGGTAGTCAATAGCACCTGAGGTAGTCAATAGCACCTGGAGTATTTTAATAAATGTGACTATATGTGACTATATTGACTATATGTGACTATATGTGACTATATAGAGATGCTAATGACGCAGAATATAAATTATATGAAGAGAGAGAGAGAGAGAGAGAGAGAGAGAGAGAGAGAGAGAGAGAGAGAGAGAGAGAGAGAGAGAGAGAGAGAGAGAGAGAGAGAGAGATTGAGAGTGGTGTTGAAGAAGACTGCAGTAATGGTGCATCATGCAAGACACAAGTGTTGTCAGACATAAAGACTGCAGTAATGGTGCATCATGCAAGACACAAGTGTTGTCAGACATAAAGACTGCAGTAATGGTGCATCATGCAAGACACAAGTGTTGTCAGACATAAAGACTGCAGTAATGGTGCATCATGCAAGACACAAGTGTTGTCAGACATAAAGACTGCAGTAATGGTGCATCATGCAAGACACAAGTGTTGTGAGACATAAAGACTGCAGTAATGGTGCATCATGCAAGACACAAGTGTTGTCAGACATAAAGACTGCAGTAATGGTGCATCATGCAAGACACAAGTGTTGTCAGACATAAAGACTGCAGTAATGGTGCATCATGCAAGACACAAGTGTTGTCAGACATAAAGACTGCAGTAATGGTGCATCATGCAAGACACAAGTGTTGTCAGACATAAAGACTGCAGTAATGGTGCATCATGCAAGACACAAGTGTTGTGAGACATAAAGACTGCAGTAATGGTGCATCATGCAAGACACAAGTGTTGTCAGACATAAAGACTGCAGTAATGGTGCATCATGCAAGACACAAGTGTTGTCAGACATAAAGACTGCAGTAATGGTGCATCATGCAAGACACAAGTGTTGTCAGACATAAAGACTGCAGTAATGGTGCATCATGCAAGACACAAGTGTTGTCAGACATAAAGACTGCAGTAATGGTGCATCATGCAAGACACAAGTGTTGTCAGACATAAAGACTGCAGTAATGGTGCATCATGCAAGACACAAGTGTTGTCAGACATAAAGACTGCAGTAATGGTGCATCATGCAAGACACAAGTGTTGTCAGACATAAAGACTGCAGTAATGGTGCATCATGCAAGACACAAGTGTTGTCAGACATAAAGACTGCAGTAATGGTGCATCATGCAAGATACAAGTGTTGTCAGACATAAAGACTGCAGTAATGGTGCATCATGTAAGACACAAGTGTTGTCAGACATAAAGACTGCAGTAATGGTGCATCATGCAAGACACAAGTGTTGTGAGACATAAAGACTGCAGTAATGGTGCATCATGCAAGACACAAGTGTTGTCAGACATAAAGACTGCAGTAATGGTGCATCATGTAAGACACAAGTGTTGTCAGACATAAAGACTGCAGTAATGGTGCATCATGTAAGACACAAGTGTTGTCAGACATAAAGACTGCAGTAATGGTGCATCATGCAAGACACAAGTGTTGTGAGACATAAAGACTGCAGTAATGGTGCATCATGCAAGACACAAGTGTTGTCAGACATAAAGACTGCAGTAATGGTGCATCATGCAAGACACAAGTGTTGTCAGACATAAAGACTGCAGTAATGGTGCATCATGCAAGACACAAGTGTTGTCAGACATAAAGACTGCAGTAATGGTGCATCATGCAAGATACAAGTGTTGTCAGACATAAAGACTGCAGTAATGGTGCATCATGCAAGACACAAGTGTTGTCAGACATAAAGACTGCAGTAATGGTGCATCATGCAAGACACAAGTGTTGTCAGACATAAAGACTGCAGTAATGGTGCATCATGCAAGATACAAGTGTTGTCAGACATAAAGACTGCAGTAATGGTGCATCATGCAAGACACAAGTGTTGTCAGACATAAAGACTGCAGTAATGGTGCATCATGCAAGACACAAGTGTTGTCAGACATAAAGACTGCAGTAATGGTGCATCATGCAAGACACAAGTGTTGTGAGACATGATGGCTGCAGTAATGGTGCATCATGCAAGACACAAGTGTTGTCAGACATAAAGACTGCAGTAATGGTGCATCATGTAAGACACAAGTGTTGTCAGACATAAAGACTGCAGTAATGGAGCATCATACAAGACACAAGTGTTGTCAGACATAAAGACTGCAGTAATGGTGCATCATGCAAGACACAAGTGTTGTCAGACATAAAGACTGCAGTAATGGTGCATCATGTAAGACACAAGTGTTGTCAGACATAAAGACTGCAGTAATGGTGCATCATGTAAGACACAAGTGTTGTCAGACATAAAGACTGCAGTAATGGTGCATCATGTAAGACACAAGTGTTGTCAGACATAAAGACTGCAGTAATGGTGCATCATGCAAGACACAAGTGTTGTGAGACATGATGGCTGCAGTAATGGTGCATCATGCAAGACACAAGTGTTGTGAGACATAAAGACTGCAGTAATGGTGCATCATGTAAGACACAAGTGTTGTGAGACATGGTGGCTGCAGTAATGGTGCATCATGCAAGACACAAGTGTTGTCAGACATAAAGACTGCAGTAATGGTGCATCATGCAAGACACAAGTGTTGTGAGACATGATGGCTGCAGTAATGGTGCATCATGCAAGACACAAGTGTTGTCAGACATAAAGACTGCAGTAATGGTGCATCATGCAAGACACAAGTGTTGTGAGACATAAAGACTGCAGTAATGGTGCATCATGCAAGACACAAGTGTTGTGAGACATAAAGACTGCAGTAATGGTGCATCATGCAAGACACAAGTGTTGTCAGACATAAAGACTGCAGTAATGGTGCATCATGCAAGACACAAGTGTTGTCAGACATAAAGACTGCAGTAATGGTGCATCATGTAAGACACAAGTGTTGTGAGACATAAACACTGCAGTAATGGTGCATCATGTAAGACACAAGTGTTGTGAGACATGATGGCTGCAGTAATGGTGCATCATGTAAGACACAAGTGTTGTCAGACATAAAGACTGCAGTAATGGTGCATCATGTAAGACACAAGTGTTGTCAGACATAAAGACTGCAGTAATGGTGCATCATGTAAGACACAAGTGTTGTCAGACATAAAGACTGCAGTAATGGTGCATCATGCAAGACACAAGTGTTGTGAGACATAAAGACTGCAGTAATGGTGCATCATGTAAGACACAAGTGTTGTGAGACATGATGGCTGCAGTAATGGTGCATCATGCAAGACACAAGTGTTGTCAGACATAAAGACTGCAGTAATGGTGCATCATGCAAGACACAAGTGTTGTGAGACATAAAGACTGCAGTAATGGTGCATCATGTAAGACACAAGTGTTGTCAGACATAAAGACTGCAGTAATGGTGCATCATGCAAGACACAAGTGTTGTCAGACATAAAGACTGCAGTAATGGTGCATCATGCAAGACACAAGTGTTGTCAGACATAAAGACTGCAGTAATGGTGCATCATGCAAGACACAAGTGTTGTCAGACATAAAGACTGCAGTAATGGTGCATCATGCAAGACACAAGTGTTGTCAGACATAAAGACTGCAGTAATGGTGCATCATGTAAGACACAAGTGTTGTCAGACATAAAGACTGCAGTAATGGTGCATCATGTAAGACACAAGTGTTGTCAGACATAAAGACTGCAGTAATGGTGCATCATGCAAGACACAAGTGTTGTCAGACATAAAGACTGCAGTAATGGTGCATCATGTAAGACACAAGTGTTGTCAGACATAAAGACTGCAGTAATGGTGCATCATGCAAGACACAAGTGTTGTCAGACATAAAGACTGCAGTAATGGTGCATCATGCAAGACACAAGTGTTGTCAGACATAAAGACTGCAGTAATGGTGCATCATGTAAGACACAAGTGTTGTCAGACATAAAGACTGCAGTAATGGTGCATCATGTGTTGTGAGACATAAAGACTGCAGTAATGGAGCATCATGCAAGACACAAGTGTTGTCAGACATAAAGACTGCAGTAATGGTGCATCATGCAAGACACAAGTGTTGTCAGACATAAAGACTGCAGATGGTGCATCATGCAAGACACAAGTGTTGTCAGACATAAAGACTGCAGTAATGATGCATCATGCAAGACACAAGTGTTGTGAGACATAAAGACTGCAGTAATGGTGCATCATGCAAGACACAAGTGTTGTGAGACATAAAGACTGCAGTAATGGAGCATCATGCAAGACACAAGTGTTGTCAGACATAAAGACTGCAGTAATGGTGCATCATGCAAGACACAAGTGTTGTCAGTAATGCAGTAATGCATCATACAAGACACAAGTGTTGTCAGACATAAAAACTGCAGTAATGGTGCATCATGTAAGACACAAGTGTTGTCAGACATAAAGACTGCAGTAATGGTGCATCATGTAAGACACAAGTGTTGTCAGACATAAAGACTGCAGTAATGGTGCATCATGTAAGACACAAGTGTTGTCAGACATAAAGACTGCAGTAATGGTGCATCATGTAAGACACAAGTGTTGTCAGACATAAAGACTGCAGTAATGGAGCATCATGCAAGACACAAGTGTTGTCAGACATAAAGACTGCAGTAATGGTGCATCATGCAAGACACAAGTGTTGTGAGACATAAAGACTGCAGTAATGGTGCATCATGCAAGACACAAGTGTTGTCAGACATAAAGACTGCAGTAATGGTGCATCATGCAAGACACAAGTGTTGTCAGACATAAAGACTGCAGTAATGGTGCATCATACAAGACACAATTGTTGTGAGACATAAAGACTGCAGTAATGGTGCATCATGCAAGACACAAGTGTTGTGAGACATAAAGACTGCAGTAATGGTGCATCATGCAAGACACAAGTGTTGTGAGACATAAAGACTGCAGTAATGGATCATCATGCAAGA
Source organism: Cherax quadricarinatus (assembly GCF_038502225.1). NCBI lineage: Eukaryota > Metazoa > Arthropoda > Malacostraca > Decapoda > Parastacidae > Cherax > Cherax quadricarinatus. The sequence goes on along the minus strand of NC_091372.1, from coordinate 13,460,089 downwards.
CACAAGTGTTGTCAGACATAAAGACTGCAGTAATGGAGCATCATGTAAGACACAGGTGTTGTCAGACATAAAGACTGCAGTAATGGTGCATCATGCAAGACACAAGTGTTGTCAGACATAAAGACTGCAGTAATGGTGCATCATGTAAGACACAAGTGTTGTCAGACATAAAGACTGCAGTAATGGTGCATCATACAAGACACAAGTGTTGTCAGACATAAAGACTGCAGTAATGGTGCATCATGCAAGACACAAGTGTTGTGAGACATGATGGCTGCAGTAATGGTGCATCATGTAAGACACAAGTGTTGTCAGACATAAAGACTGCAGTAATGGTGCATCATGCAAGACACAAGTGTTGTGAGACATGATGGCTGCAGTAATGGTGCATCATGTAAGACACAAGTGTTGTCAGACATAAAGACTGCAGTAATGGTGCATCATGCAAGACACAAGTGTTGTGAGACATAAAGACTGCAGTAATGGTGCATCATGCAAGACACAAGTGTTGTGAGACAATAAGACTGCAGTAATGGAGGGAGGAAATGCCAAATAAGTTCACTGATAACACTAAAATAACTGGTGAGATAACATCGTCACTGATCATCACTAAACAAATTAACTGGCGCTTGATAACACTGTAATCTATACCAGTGTTGTTAATAACACTGATAACATGTTAGAGTTCACATTGTTCATACATTCCACTGAACATATAATTACCTTATAACCACCAAAACATACGAAGTAGCTAAAACATTAAAAATAACAGTATACAATATCAGGTCAAGTGAAGACCTGTGAGAGGTCACAACCCACAATAATAATAATAATAATAATAATAATAATAATAATAATAATAATAATAATAATAATAATAATAATATTAATAATAATTATAATAATAATAATAATAATATTAATAATAATAATAATAATAATAATAATAATAATAATAATAATAATAATAATAATAATAATAATATTAATAATTATAATAATAATAATAATAATAATAATAATAATAATAATAATAATAATAATAATAATAATAATAATAATAATAATAATAATAATAATAATAATAATAATCTTTATTTTCACCAGTAAATGTTAGAACTTATATAGACCACAGCTGTCACCAATGATGTACTATAAAGTCACGGGTTATGTACAACATTTCCAGGGTTTTAAACTTGGGACTCCAGTACCTATGTAAATAATGGTGGGATGAAAATAATGGTGGTATGGGAGACAAATAATGGTGTTATGGGAAACAAATAATGGTGTTATGGGAAACAAATAATGGTGTTATGGGAAACAAATAATGGTGTTATGGGAAACAAATAATGGTGTTATGGGAAACAAATAATGGTGTTATGGGAAACAAATAATGGTGTTATGAGAAACAAATAATGGTGGTATGGGAAACAAATAATGGTGTTATGAGAAACAAATAATGGTGGTATGGGACACAAATAATGGTGGTATGGGACACAAATAATGGTAGTATGGGACACAAATAATGGTGGTATGGGACACAATTAATGGTGGTATGGGACACAAATAATGGTAGTATGGGACACAAATAATGGTGGTATGGGACACAAATAATGGTGGTATGGGACACAAATAATGGTAGTATGGGACACAAATAATGGTGGTATGGGACACAAATAATGGTGGTATGGGACACAAATAATGGTAGTATGGGACACAAATAATGGTGGTATGGGACACAAATAATGGTAGTATGGGACACAAATAATGGTGGTATGGGACACAAATAATGGTGGTATGGGACACAAATAATGGTGGTATGGGACACAAATAATGGTGGTATGGGACTTGATCTATAAACATTTTAAAAGAAGGTTGTTAGCAGTTATCCTCGTGTTAAGTTATCCTGGTGTTAAGTTATCCTGGTGTTAAGTTATCCTGGTGTTAAGTTATCCTGGTGTTAAGTTATCCTGGTGTTAAGTTATCCTGGTGTTAAGTTATCCTGGTGTTAAGTTATCCTGGTGTCAAGTTATCCCGATGTTATGTTATCCAGGTGTTAAGTTTTCCTGGTGTTAAGTTATCCTGGTGTTAAGATATCCCGATGTTAAGTTATCCTGGTGTTAAGTTATCCTGGTGTTAAGTTATCCTGGTGTTAAGTTATCCTGGTGTTAAGTTATCCCGATGTTAAGTTATCCTGGTGTTAAGTTATCCTGGTGTTAAGTTATCCTGGTGTTAAGTTATCCTGGTGTTAAGTTATCCTGGTGTTAAGTTATCCTGGTGTCAAGTTATCCTGGTGTTAAGTTATCCTGGTGTTAAGTTATACTTGTGTTAAGTTATCCTGGTGTTAAGGTAAACTTGGGTTAATTTATCCTGGTGTTAAGTTATACTTGTGTTAAGTTATCTTGGTGTTAAGTTGTACTTGTGTTAAGTTATACTTGCGTTAACTTAACCTGGTGTTAAGTTATACTTGTGTTAAGTTATACTTGTATTAAGTTATAATTGTGTTAAGTTAAACTTGTGTCAAGTTACATTTGTGTTAAGTTATACTTGTGTTAAGTTATCCTGGTGTTAAGTTATCCTGGTGTTAAGTTATCCTGGTGTTAAGTTATACTTGTGTTAAGTTATAATTGTGTTAAGTTAAACTTGTGTCAAGTTACATTTGTGCTAAGTTATACTTGTATTAAGTAATCCTGGTATTAAGTTATCCTGGTGTTAAGTTATACTTGTGCTATGTTATCCTTTTGTTAAGTTATCCTTGTGTTATGTTATACTTGTGTTAAGTTATCCTTGTGTTAAGTTATACTTGTGTTAAGTTATCATGGTGTTAAGTTAAACTTGTGTAAAATTATCCTGGTGTTAATTTATCCTGGTGCTAAGTTATCCTGGTGTTAAGGTAAACTTGGGTTAATTAATCCTGGTGTTAAGTTAAAATTGTGTTAAGTTATACTTGTGTTAAGTTATCTTGGTGTTAAGGTGTACTTGTGTTAAGTTATACTTGCGTTAACTTAACCTGGTGTTAAGTTATACTTGTGTTAAGTTATACTTGTATTAGTTATACATGTGTTAAGTTATCCTGGTGTCAAGTTATCCTGGTGTTAAGTTATCCTGGTGTTAAGTTATCCTGGTGTCAAGTTATCCTGGTGTTAAGTTATCCTGGTGTTAAGTTATCCTGGTGTCAAGTTATCCTGGTGTTAAGTTATCCTGGTGTTAAGTTATCCTGGTGTCAAGTTATCCTGGTGTTAAGTTATACTTATGTTATATTATCCTTTTGTTAAGTTATCCTTGTGTTAAGTTATACTTGTGTTAAGTTATACTTGTGTTATATTATCCTTTTGTTAAGTTATACTTGTGTTAAGTTATACTTGTGTTAAGTTATTCTTGTGTAAAGTTATACTTGTGTTAGTGTACTCGCATATAATCTAGTGATACCAGTGAACAGCAGAATACAGTGTTGTAGTAGCAACTAACCAGTATTATAATGGTACTTAGTGGAGTGGAGTGACTTTCATTAGTTCCTTTTTTCTTGAAATACCAGACGTATACTATGAATTTCATATAACCTGTAGTTACCAGCGGTCGCAATATACACAACGAGAAGCAATTATTACTACAGAAAAAGCGTCCTTCCTCCAAAATTTGCACCAGTCAACTATAGTGATAATATAGCATTTATTGTGGTGGAGATGGAAAAAACCTAGAAAAGCTAGATACAGCGATTGATAAACAAGGGTTGAGGTCGACCGTTCGTCATTGTAGGAGCTGCCAGCAGTCACCGGTTTCTTCAACACGCACGTTATACTTTTGTATCAATCATATCACATATTACTCGGGTAGATAATTTCAAGTAGATCCTTCATGTGTTAGCCCAAATCACCGACCAGTATATTTTAAATAAGTGACCCACTGATCAGATCAGACTGGTTCCGAACCCTCGACTGGTCCGAACCTTTGACTGGTCCGAACCCTTGACTGGTCCGAACCCTTGACTGGTTTCAAACGGATTCGTTGGACAATAAAGCAGACTGTAAACGGATGGGGTTGTAGGCGCCCTTATCAAGCACAAACAATAAGTATAAATCAGGAACGTACACGGTAAGCTGTCCAATATACAAGTACAGTTAGAAATAGAAATACAAATAGCTAGAGCTTCATTTAAGGAGGTTATTAATAGAGTATTCAAGAGGTTGCTAGTAGAATTGCAGTAAATCAACCATTCAAATCATTATGAAGCTGTGTGTAGTCTGTGGTCAGTCAAACAAATGGGCTTCCACATGAATAAATTGTCATTTTTGTGGAAATTGGTGTCACGCCCCTTGTGCAGATATCCAAGAACTAGCTACAAGCAGTATTAAAACAGGGAAGTGTTTTTGGGTATGCCCAAATGAGATAAATCTGTGGACTAAAATCACAAGGGTATTAAAAGAGGATAACATCAAAGCTCCTTTCATAGAAAACTTGGAAGCTTTCTACAACAGATGGGAACATAAAAAGTCTGGGCTGAATGGTACTGCCCTTGATACTGGCCATGTAGTCAGAAACTGTAAGGCTGGAGGTGATGTCCTGGTAGTCAGTAAATGTGGGGCTGATAGTGCTGTCCTGGGAGACAGTAATGGTGAAGCTGGAGGTGCTGTCCTGGGAGACAGTAATGGGGAAGCTGGAGGTGCTGTCCTGGGAGACAGTAATGGTGAAGCTGGAGGTGCTATCCTGGCAGAGAGTAATGTGAAGCTGGAGGTGCTGTCATGGGAGACAGTAATGGTGAAGCTGGAGATTTTGTCCAGGTAGTCGGGAATTATACACAGGAAGGAATACATATAAATGACCTCATTGGGGACAGGAACCGTAGTAGGGAAACAAGTGTAGTCAAAGATAAGATAAAACCAATATTGCAAACTAGAAATACCACAGGAATTAGCAAACAAGAGGACTCCACTAGCAATAGTGAGGATATATTACCAAAAACAACTGGAGGGAGCTCCATTGTTGGTGCTAGGGAGGATAGGAATAAGACAGGTAAACATGCACCAACAGGGAATACAGTCACAGAAACCCAAGGCAAACGGAAACCAAGCCTGTGCACATACTATGCACTTGGTATCTGCAGACATGGGAAATCTGGAAAAACAGACGGGACGTGCAACTATGACCACCCTAGAAAATGTCGTGCCCATATGACAACAGGAAAATGCAAACTCCCTTCCTGTAAGCTTTTTCACCCTGAAATGTGTACCTCTTCAGTACAGGAAAGACTGTGCTATAACTTAAATTGCCAGGGACACCATCTAAAGGGGACAAAAAGATACGAAACATCCAGGCCATGGGAAAACCTGGGTAGCCACAGCCACTCAAGAGGGAGAGGTTTTTTTTAGTGCCAGGAAGGAAAAAAAACTGGCAGGAAATGGCAGAAATCGTACACCAAATCCAGTCATTCCTGGAGTGGAACCACAGTCGATGGCCTCCACTCCAAACCAACAGATACAGATACTAATGCCGGAAAAAGAAAATCCCCCCCAGTACCAACAATGCCACCAGTCCGATGACATTCTTCTTTGCAAATATACAGGGTCTAAAGCCAGCAACAAACAACAAAATACCTTTCATCCGTGGACTGCTTGCAGAGGCAAAGGCAATGTTCGCGGCTTTCACTGAGACCCACATAAAGGATCACTTGGACAACGAAATATGGATCCCAGGTTACAACCTATACAGATGTGACAGAGTGAACAGGCAAAAGGGAGGGGGATGGTTGGCCTGTACATTGCAGAGTCACTTGTTTGCACAGAACTGCTTAATGCCTCAAATGAGGTAGTGGAAGTTTTAGCAGTAAAGATCGAGAACCAAAACCTAGTCATTGTGGTAGTCTACAAGCCTCCGGATGCAACATCCCAGCAATTCCAGGAACAGCTGTTTTAAAAATTGACCACTGTCTGGAAAATCTTCCAGCTCATGCCCCCAACATCTTGCTCCTGGGGGATTTCAACTTAAGGCACCTAAAATGGAGGAATATAGCAAATAATATTGTTGCAGTAATAACACCAGGAGGCAGCTCTGATGAAAACTCACACTCACACGAGCTTTTAAATCTCTGCACAAAATTCAATTTAAACCAGCAAATAATATAGCCTACTTGACTGGAGAATACACTAGACCTCATCTTCAATAACAATGATGATCTGATAAGAAATGTCACCATATCAAAAACAATATACTCAGATCACAACATAATTGAGGTTCAGACATGTATGCGCGGAGCCCCAGACCGACATAATGAGATTAGTCACGAGGGAGCATTCACCAAATTCAACTTCAATAACAAAAACATAAAGTGGGACCAAGTAAACCAAGTCCTAACCGATATAAGCTGGGAAGATATACTAAGCAACACAGACCCCAACTTATGCCTAGAACAGATTAACTTGGTGGCACTCGATGTATGCGCAAGGCTTATTCCTCTAAGAAAAAGGAGGAGTAGATGTAAAATAGAAAGAGACAGGCGCTCCCTTTACAGGCGACGGAAAAGAATAACAGAGCGGCTAAAAGAGGTCAATATATCTGAAATGCGTAGGGAGACACTGGTCAGAGAAATAGCAAGCATCGAACTTAAGCTAAAGGAATCTTACAGGAGTCAGGAATCGCGGGAAGAACTAAAAGCCATAAATGAAATCGAAAGAAACCCAAAGTATTTCTTCTCCTATGCCAAATCAAAGTCGAGAACAACGTCCAATATTGGGCCCTTACTTAAACAAGATGGGTCCTACACAGATGACAGCAAGGAAATGAGTGAGCTACTTAAGTCTCAATATGACTCAGTTTTTAGCAAGCCTATAACCAGACTGAGAGTCGAAGATCAAAATGATTTTTTTTTATGGGAGAGCCACAGAACTTGGTTAACACAAGCCTATCTGATGTTATCCTGACGCCAAATGACAAAACTTACTATATTATGTTTGGTAGCAGAGCAGGAGATGCACAAATTAACATTAAGATTGACAACACTCTAATTACCAGAAATAATGGGGGAAAATTCCTAGGCTTATACCTTGACAACAACCTGAATTTCAGCACCCATATCCAGCATATAGCCAAAAAAGTATCCAAAACGGTTGGGATCCTCTCCAAGATACGATACTACGTGCCACAAAATGCCCTTCTCACACTATACCACTCACTTATTTATCCATACCTCACCTATGCTATTTGTGCTTGGGGATCAACTGCAGCAACACACCTAAAGCCAATAATAACCCAACAAAAAGCTGCAGTAAGAATAATCACTAAATCCCATCCCTGGCAGCACACCCCCCCACTCTTCAAAGATCTAAACTTACTCCCAGTTCAGTACATCCACACTTACTACTGTGCAATCTATATCTACAGGGCCTTAAACTCTAATATCAACCTTGACCTAAAACGCTTTCTTGATAGTTGTGACAGAACCCACAGGCATAACACCAGAAACAAACATCTCTACGACATTCCCCGTGTCCGACTAAACCTTTACAAAAATTCAATGTATGTAAAAGGCCCTAAAATCTGGAATACCCTACCTGAGAACTCTAGAACTGCAGACACATTCATCACCTTCAAAACTACCATTAGAAAACATCTTATCTCCCTGATACACCCCGTCAACTAACTACACGAATACCACCTGGTGGTTCACACTTACACTCGCTCACTCATTTGACCATAAACAGAAATATTAATCTCAGTCTTAAAATAATGAATCCTGTGATACTCCAATACTGAAACTATATATTGTGCCAAAACAAAAGCATTCACATTGCTAAACTCACAAACTAGTATTTAGTCACTTAGCCATAATACCAACTTACCTCATAATTTGTAATATTTTGTAATATTTTACAATTAAGAATAAAACTAAGTATGCCCGAAATGCCTAGCCATGCTAAGCGTTCTAGTGGTACACTCTGTAATCTCAATTCTACTACATGTAAACCAAACAATAACCAAATTTCTGTAAACTCAGCATTGTAACCCCTATAGAGAATAAACTTTGAATTTGAATTTGAATTTGAACAGGCGATATATGACATGCCCATGCACTCTGCCCCAGGGCCAGACTCATGGAACTCCTTGTTCATCAAGAACTGCAAGAAGCCCCTATCACGAGCTTTTACCATCCTATGGAGAGGGAGCATGGACACGGGGGTCGTCCCACAGTTACTAAAAATAACAGACATAGCCCCACTCCACAAAGGGCAGTAAAGCAACAGCAAAGAACTATAGACCGATAGCACTAACATCCCATATCATAAAAATCTTTGAAAGGGTCCTAAGAAGCAAGATCACCACCCATCTAGAAACCCATCAGTTACACAACCCAGGGCAACATGGGTTTAGAACAGGTCGCTCCTGTCTGTCTCAACTATTGGATCACAAACGACAAGGTCCTAGATGCACTAGAAGACAAAAAGAATGCAGATGTAATATATACAGATTTTGCAGAAGCCTTCGACAAGTGTGACCTTGGCGTAATAGCGCACAAAATGCGTGCTAAAGGAATAACAGGAAAAGTCGGTCGATGGATCTATAATTTCCTCACTAACAGAATACAGAGAGTAGTAGTCAACACAGTAAAGTCCGAGGCAGCTACGGTGAAAAGCTTTGTTCCACAAAGCACAGTACTCGCTCCCATCTTGTTCCTCATCCTCATATCTGACATAGACAAGGATGTCAGCCACAGCACCGTGTCTTCCTTTGCAGATGACACACGAATCTGCATGCCAGTGTCTTCTATTGCAGACACTGCAAGGCTCCAGGCGGACATCAACCAAATCTTTCAGTGGGCTGCAGAAAACAATATGAAGTTCAACGATGAGAAATTTCAATTACTCTGATATGGTAAACACGAAGAAATTAAATCTTCATCAGAGTATAAAACACATTCTGGTCACAAGATAGAGCGAAACACCAACGTCAAAGACCTGGGAGTGATCATGTCGGAGGATCTCACCTTCAAGGACCATAACATTGTATCAATCGCATCTGCTAGAAAAATGACAGGATGGATAATGAGAACCTTCAAAACTAGGGAGGCCAAGCCCATGATGACACTCTTCAGGTCACTTGTTCTATCTAGGCTGGAATATTGCTGCACACTAACAGCACCTTTCAAGGCAGGTGAAACTGCTGACCTAGAAAATGTACAGAGAACCTTCACGGCGCGCCTAACGGAGATAAAACACCTCAATTACTGGGAGCGCTTGAAGTTCCTAAACCTGTATTCCCTGGAACGCAGGCGGGAGAGATACATGATTATATACACCTGGAAAATCCTAGAGGGACTAGTACCGATCTTGCACACGAAAATCACTCACTACGAAAGCAAAAGACTTGGCAGACGATGCAACATCCCCCCAATGAAAAGCAGGGGTGTCACTAGCACGTTAAGAGACCATACAATAAGTGTCAGGGGCCCGAGACTGTTCAACTGCCTCCCAGCACACATAAGGGGGATTACCAACAGACCCCTGGCAGTCTTCAAGCTGGCACTGGACAAGCACCTAAAGTCAGTTCCTGATCAGCCGGGCTGTGGCTCGTACGTTGGTTTGCGTGCAGCCAACAGCAACAGCCTGGTTGATCAGGCTCTGATCCACCAGGAGGCCTGGTCACAGACTGGGCCGCGGGGGCGTTGACCCCCGGAACTCTCTCCAGGTAAACTCCATGTATGCTTGTGTTAAGTTATACTTGTGTTAAGTTCTCCTGGTGTTAAGTTATCCTGGTGCTAAGTTATCCTGGTGTTAAAGTAAACTTGGGTTAATTTATCCTGGTGTTAAGTTGTACTTGTGTTAAGTTATGCTTGTGTTAAGTTATACTAGTGTTAATTAAGTAAGCCTGGTGTTAAGTCATCCTGGTGTTAAGTTATCCTGGTGTTAAGTCATCCTGGTGTTAAGTTATCCTGGTGTTAAGTTATCTTGGTGTTAAGTTATCCTGGTGTTAAAGTAAACTTGGGTTAATTTATCCTGGTGCTAAGTTGTACTTGTGTTAAGTTATACTTGTGTTAAGTTATACTTGTGTTAATTAAGTTATCCTGGTGTTAAGTCATCCTGGTGTTAAGTTATCCTGGTGTTAAGTTATCCTGGTGTTAAGTTATCTTGGTGTTAACTTATCCTGGTGTTAAGTTATCCTGGTGTTAAGTTATCCTGGTGTTAATTCATCCTGGTGTTAAGTTATCCTGGTGTTAAGTTATGCTTGTGTTAAGTTATACTTGTGTTAAGTAATCCTGGTGTTAAGTTATCCTGGTGTTAAGTTATTCTGGTGTCAAATTATCCTGGTGTTAAGTTATAATTGTGTTAAGTTTCCTGGTGTTAAGTTATCCTGGTGTCAAGTTATCCTGGTGTTAAGTTATCCTGGTGTTAAGTTATACTTGTGTTAAGTTATACTAGTGTTAAGTTATACTTGTGTTAAGTAATCCTGGTGTTAAGTAATCCTGGTGTTAAGTTATCCTTGTGTTAAGTTATCCTGGTGTTAAATTATCCTGGTGTTAAGTTATACTTGTGTTAAGTTATACTTGTGTTAAGTTATACTTGTGTTAAGTTATTCTGACTTAGTGTTATCTTGTGCAGGTATCCTCGAGAGGTCAGATAATATTTGTTGAAATTGTTAACCGAAAGGTTAACAAGTATTATCCTGGGTTACTAACCTACCCTACACTGGATAACCCAGGGTAGGGTATGTTAGTCATCCAGGATAACCCAGGGTAGGGTGGATTAGTCACCCAGCATAACCCAGAGTAATGTGGGTTAGCCACCCAAGATCACCAAGGTTAGGGTGGGTTAGTCTCCCAGGATAACCCAGGGTAGGGTGGGTTAGTCTCCCAGGATATCCCAGGGTAGGGTGAGTTAGTCACCCAAGATCACCCAGGTTAGGGTGGGTTAGTCACCCAAGATCACCCAGGGTAGGGTGGGTTAGTCTCCCAGGATAACCCAGGATAGGGTGGGTTAGTCACCCAGAATAAACTACGGTAGGGTGGGTTAGTCGCCCAGGATAACCAAGGGTAAGGTGGTTTAGTCACCCACGGTAACCCAGGGTAGGGAGGGTTAGTCACTTAGGATAACCCAGGGTTGGGAGGGTTAGCCACCCAGGATAACGCAGGGTAGGGGGAGTTTGTCACCCAGGATAACCCAGGGTAGGGAGGGTTAAGCACCCAGGATAACCCAGGATAGGGTGGGTTAGTCACTCAGGATAACCCAGGGTAGGGAGGGTTAACTACCCAGAATAACCCAGGGTAGGGTGGGTTAACCACCCAGGATAACCAAGAGTAGGGTGGGTTAGCCACCTAGGATAACTCAGGGTAGGGTGGGTTAGTCACCCAGGATTACCCAGGGTAGGGAAGGTTAGTCACCCATGATAACCCTAGGTAGGGTGGGTTAGTCACCCAGGATAACCCAGGGTAGGAAAGGTTAGTCACCCAGTATAACTCCAGGTAGGGTGGGTTAGTCACCCAGGATAACCCAGGGTAGGGTGGATTAGTCACCCAGCATAACCCAGAGTAATGTGGGTTAGCCACCCAAGATCACCAAGGTTAGGGTGGGTTAGTCTCCCAGGATAACCCAGGGTAGGGTGGGTTAGTCTCCCAGGATATCCCAGGGTAGGGTGAGTTAGTCACCCATGATCACCCAGGTTAGGGTGGGTTAGTCACCCAAGATCACCCAGGGTAGGGTGGGTTAGTCTCCCAGGATAACCCAGGATAGGGTGGGTTAGTCACCCAGAATAAACTAGGGTAGGGTGGGTTAGTCGCCCAGGATAACCAAGGGTAATGTGGTTTAGTCACCCACGGTAACCCAGGGTAGGGAGGGTTAGTCACTTAGGATAACCCAGGGTTGGGAGGGTTAGCCACCCAGGATAACGCAGGGTAGGGGGAGTTTGTCACCCAGGATAACCCAGGGTAGGGAGGGTTAAGCACCCAGGATAACCCAGGATAGGGTGGGTTAGTCACCCTGGATAACCCAGGGTAGGGTGGATTAGTCACCCAGGATAACCCAGGGTATGGAGGGTTAAACACCCAGAATAACCCAGAGTAGGGTTGGTTAGTCTCCCAGGATAACTCAGGGTAGGGTGGGTTAGCCACCCAGGATTACCCAGGGTAGGGAAGGTTAGTCACCCATGATAACCCTAGGTAGGGTGGGTTAGTCACCCAGGATAACCCAGGGTAGGAAAGGTTAGTCACCCAGTATAACTCCAGGTAGGGTGGGTTAGTCACCCAGGATAACCCAGGGTAGGGTGGGTAAGCCACCCAGTATAACCCAGGGTAGGGAGGGTTAGCCACCCTGGTTAACCCAGGGTAGGGAGGGTTAGCTACCCAGAATAACCCAGGGTAGGGAGGGTTAGCCACCCAGGATAACCCAGGGTAGGGAGGGTTAGCCACCCAGGATAACCCAGGGTAGGGAGGGTTAGCCACCCAGGATAACTCAGGGAAGGGTGGATTAGCAACCCAGGATAGCCCAGGGAAGGGTGGATTAGCAACCCAGGATAACCTAGGGTAGGGTGAGTTAGCCTGCCGGGATAAGGCAAGAAAGTCAGTGTGTCAGCAAGGTCTGTCTTATTTCCTTAGTGGCCCTTTACTCTTGTCCCCCAGGATGCCACCCACACCAGTCAACTAACACCCAGGTACCTGCTTACTGCACGCTGACAGTGACAGTAGATGTGAGGTGACTAACTCCCAGGTACCTACTTACTGCTAGGTGAACAATGACACCTGGGTCACCATGGCAGTGACCTCCATCGAAGACACTGCCAGACTCCAAGCGGACATCAACCAAATCTTCGAATGGGTCACTCCAAACAATATGAAGTTCAACGAGGAGAAATTTCAACTACTCAGATATGGGAAACTTGAGAAAATTAAAAATGTGTCAGGGTATACAACAAATTCTAACCATACAATAGAGTGGAAAAGTAATGTGAAGGACCTGGGAGTAATAATTCAGAAGATCTCACTTTCAAAGACCACAACAATGTATCTTCCTCATCCGCTAGGAAAATGATAGGATGAATAATGAGAACCTTCAAAACTAGGGACGTCAAGTCCATGATGATTCTCTTCAAATCGCTTGTGCTCTCCAGGCTGGAATACTGCTGTACACTAACAGCCCCCTTCAAGGCTGGCGACATTGCTGACCTGGAGAGTGTACAAAGAACTTTCACGGTACACATAAGTACAATAAGGCACCTAAATTACTGGGAACGGTTGAAGGTCCTTTATCTGTATTCCTTTGGAATGCAGGCGAGAGAGATACATGATAATATACACTTGGAAGGTTCTGGAGGGATTGGTACCAAACTTGCACACGAAAATCACTCCCTATGAAAGCAAAAGACTCTGCAGGAGATGCAGCATTCCCCCGATGAAAAGCAGAGGTGCCACGAGTACACTGAGAAACAACACAGTAAGTGTCAGGGGCCCAAGACTGTCCAATTGCCTCCCAGCATACATAAGGGGGATTACCAATAGACCGCTGGCTGTCTTCAAGAAGGCACTGGACAGGCACTTAAAGTCAGTACCTGACCAACCGGGCTGTGGTTCATACGTCAGTTTGCCTACAGCCAGCAGTAACAGCCTGATCCACTATGAGGCCTGGTCTCAGACCGAGCCGCGGGGGAGTCGACCCCCGAAACCCTCTCCAGGTAAACTCCAGGTTTAAGTTGACTAACACCCAGGTACCTACTTACAGCTAGGCGAACAGCCACACCAGGTGTAAGTAAACACGCCCAATGTTTTCACCCGTGCCAGGCATCGAACCACGGACAGTGTAAGAGGCGAAAGCGTTACCAACCAAGCCACGGGACACCTAGTTGAACTGGTGACGATTTCCACAGTCTAGTGAAGGGGGTCATGGACCCCATACCGGGGGCCCAGTTGGGGTCTGTAATCGTAAAAAGGTTCAGCACCCCTGACTTAGACCCATGGGAGACCACCTTCTTAACTAAGGTGACCTCTATAAGACGTTATTAAGTGGGTGAAGTGGTCTTTCTTCACCTGGAACAACTTAAGTGATTGTAACATCAACTTCAGTGATTGTAACATCAACTTCAGTGATTGTAACATCAACTTAAGTGATTGTAACATCAACTTCAGTGATTGTAACATCAACTTCAGTGATTGTAACATCAACTTAAGTGATTGTAACATCAACTTCAGTGATTGTAACATCAACTTCAGTGATTGTAACATCAACTTCAGTGATTGTAACATCAACTTCAGTGATTGTAACATCAACTTCAGTGATTGTAACATCAACTTCAGTGATTGTAACATCAACTTCAGTGATTGTAACATCAACTTCAGTGATTGTAACATCAACTTCAGTGATTGTAACATCAACTTAAGTGAAACATTAAAATTAACAAGTTATAATAATGTTAACATTAAGAAGTTATAATAATGTTAACATTAAGAAGTTATAATAATGTTAACATTAAGAAGTTATAATAATGTTAACATTAACAAGTTATAATAATGTTAACATTAAGAAGTTATAATAATGTTAACATTAAGAAGTTATAATAATGTTAACATTAAGAAGTTATAATAATGTTAACATTAAGAAGTTATAATAATGTTAACATTAAGAAGTTATAATAATGTTAACATTAAGAAGTTATAATAATGCTAACATTAAGAAGTTATAATAATGTTAACATTAAGAAGTTATAATAATGTTAACATTAACAAGTTATAATAATGTTAACATTAACAAGTTATAATAATGTTAACATTAACAAGTTATAATAATGTTAACATTAAGAAGTTATAATAATGTTAACATTAACAAGTTATAATAATGTTAACATTAACAAGTTATAATAATGTTAACATTAACAAGTTATAATAATGTTAACATTAAGAAGTTATAATAATGTTAACATTAGCAAGTTATAATAATGTTAACATTAACAAGTTATAATAATGTTAACATTAACAAGTTATAATAATGTTAACATTAACAAGTTATAATAATGTTAACATTAACAAGTTATAATAATGTTAACATTAACAAGCTATAATAATGTTAACATTAACAAGTTATAATAATGTTAACATTAACAAGTTATAATAATGTTAACATTAACAAGTTATAATAATGTTAACATTAACAAGTTATAATAATGTTAACATTAACAAGTTATAATAATGTTAACATTAACAAGTTATAATAATGTTAACATTAACAAGTTATAATAATGTTAACATTAACAAGTTATAATAATGTTAACATTAACAAGTTACAATAATGTTAACATTAACAAGTTATAATAAGGTTAACATTAACAAGTTATAATAATGTTAACATTAACAAGTTATAATAATGTTAACATTAACAAGTTATAATAATGTTAACATTAACAAGTTATAATAATGTTAACATTAACAAGTTATAATAATGTTAACATTAACAAGTTATAATAATGTTAACATTAACAAGTTATAATAATGTTAACATTAACAAGTTATAATAATGTTAACATTAAAAAGTTATAATAATGTTAACATTAACAAGTTATAATAATGTTAACATTAACAAGTTATAATAATGTTAACATTAACAAGTTATAATAATGTTAACATTAACAAGTTATAATAATGTTAACATTAACAAGTTATAATAATGTTAACATTAACAAGTAATGGTCAAATTCTCTGTTAATTACTTTAGTTTTACGAAACAAACAGGATATGTACGTGATGTCAGGGATGCCAGGGATGCCAGGGATGCCAGGGATGCCAGGGATGCCAGGGATGCCAGGGATGCCAGGGATGCCAGGGATGCAAGGGATGCCAGGGATGTCAGGGATGCCAGGGATGCCAGGGATGCCAGGGATGCCAGGGATGCCAGGGATGCCAGGGATGTCAGGGATGCCAGGGATGCCAGGGATGCCAGGGATGCCAGGGATGTCAGGGATGCCAGGGATGCCAGGGATGCCAGGGATGCCAGGGATGCCAGGGATGCCAGGGATGCCAGGGATGCCAGGGATGCCAGGGATGCCAGGGATGTCAGGGATGCCAGGGATGCCAGGGATGCCAGGGATGTCAGGGATGCCAGGGATTCCAGGGATGCCAGGGATGACAGGGATGCCAAAGATGCCAGGGATGCCAGGGATGCCAGGGATGTCAGGGATGCTAGGGATGCCAGGGATGCCAGGGATGCCAGGGATGCCAGGGATGCCAGGGATGCCAGGGATGCCAGGGATGTCAGGGATGCCAGGGATGCCAGGGATGCCAGGGATGTCAGGGATGCCAGGGATGCCAGGGATGCCAGGGATGCCAGGGATGCCAGGGATGCCAAGGATGTCAGGGATGCCAGGGATGCCAGGGATGCCAGGGATGTCAGGGATGCCAGGGATGCCAGGGATGCCAGGGATGACAGGGATGCCAAAGATGCCAGGGATGATAGGGATGCCAGGGATGTCAGGGATGCCAGGGATGCCAGGGATGAAAGGGATGCTAGGAATGCCAGGGATGCCAGGATGCCAGGGATGCCAGGGATGCCAGGGATGCCAGGGATGCCAGGAATGCCAGGAATGCCAGGGATGCCAGGGATGCCAGGGATGCCAGGGATGGCAGGGATGCCAGGGATGCCAGGGATGCCAGGGATGCCAGGGATGTTAGGGATGCCAGGGATGCCAGGAATGCCAGGGATGCCAGGGAATCCAGGGATGCCAGGGATGACATGGTGTGGGTGTGTGATGCCAGGAATGCCATGGTGTGGGTGTGTGATTCCAGGGATGCCATGGTGTGGGTGTGTGATGCCAGGAATGCCATGGTGAGGGTGTGTGATGCCAGGGATGGCAGGGATGCTATGGTGTGGGTGTGTGATGCCAGGGATGCCATGGTGTGGGTGTGTGATGCCAGGAATGCCATGGTGTGGGTGAGTGATGTCAGGGATGCCAGGGATGCTATGGTGTGGGTGTGTGATGCCAGGAATGTCATGGTGTGGGTGTGTGATGCCAGGAATGCCATTGTGTGGGTGTGTGATGCCAAGAATTCCAGGGAGGCTGAGGTGTGGGTGTGTGATGCCAGGGATGCCATGGTGTGGGTGTGTGATGCCAGGGATGCTATGGTGTGGGTGTGTGATGCCAGGGATGCTATGGTGTGGGTGTGTGATACCAGGGATGCCATGGTGTGGGTGTGTGATACCAGGGATGCCAGGGATGCTATGGTGTGGGTTTGTGATGCCAGGGATGCTATGGTGTGGGTGTGTGATGCCAGGGATGCTATGGTGTGGGTGTGTGATGCAAGGGATGCCATATTGTGGGTGTGTGATGCCAGGGATGCCATGGTATGGGTGTGTGATGCCAGGGATGCTATGGTGTGGGTGTGTGTTGCTAGGGATGCCATGGTGTGGGTGTGTGATGCCAGGGATACCAGGGATGCTATGGTGTGGGTGTGCGATGCCAGGGATGCCATGGTGTGGGTGTGTGATGCCAGGGATACCATGGTGTGGGTGTGTGATGCCAGGGATGCCATGGTGTGGGTGTTTGATGCCAAGGATGCCATGGTGTGGGTGTGTGATGCCAGGGATGCCATGGTGTGGGTGTGTGATGCCAGGGATGCCATGGGTTGGGTGTGTGATGCCAGGGATGCCATGGTGGGGGTGTGTGATGCCAGGGATGCAATGGTGTGGGTGTGTGATGCGAGGGATGCCATGGTGTGGGTGTGTGATGCCAGGGATGTCATGGTGTGGGTGAGTGAAGCCAGGGATGCCATGGTGTGGGTGTCTGATGCCAGGGATGCCATGGTGTGGGTGTGTGATGCAAGTGATGTCATGGTGTGGGTGAGTGATGCCAGGGATGCCAGGGATGCCATGGTGTGCGTGTCTGATGCCAGGGATGCCATGGCGTGGGTGTTTGATGCAAGGGATATCATGGTGTTAGTGTGTGATGCCAGGGATGCTATGGTGTGGGTGTGTGATGCCAGGGATGCCATGGTGTGGGAGTGTGATGCCAGGGATGTCATGGTGTAAGGGTGTGATGACTGGAATGTGATGGTGTGGGTGTGTGATGCCAGGGATGTCATAGTGGGGGTGTGTGATGCCAGCGATGCCATGGTGTGGGTGTGTGATGCCAGAGATGTCATGGTGTGAGTGTGTGATGCCAGGGATGTCATGGTGTGTGTGTGTGATGTCAGGGATGTCATGGTGAGGGTGTGTGATGCCAGGGATGCCATGGTGTGGGTGTGTGATGCCAGGGATGTCATGGTGTGAGTGAGTGATGCCAGGGATGTCATGGTGTGGGTGTGTGGTGCCAGGGATGTCATGGTGTGGGTGTGTGATGCCAGGGATGTCATGGTGTGGGTGTGTGGTGCCAGGGACGTCATGGTGTGGGTGTGTGATGCCAGGGATGTCATGGTGTGAGCGTGTGATGCGTGGGATGTCATGGTGTGGGTGTGTGATGCCAGGGATGTCATGGTGTGGGTGTGATGCCAGAGATGTCATGGAGGTGGTGAGTGATGCCAGGGATGTCATGGTGTGGGTGTGTGATGCCAGGGATGTCATGGTGTGGGTGTGATGCCAGAGATGTCATGGAGGTGGTGAGTGATGCCAGGGATGTCATGGTGTGGGTGTGTGATGCCAGGGATGTCATGGTGTGGGTGTGTGATGCCAGGGATGTCATGGTGTGAGCGTGTGATGCGTGGGATGTCATGGTGTGGGTGTGTGATGCCAGGGATGTCATGGTGTGGGTGTGATGCCAGAGATGTCATGGAGGTGGTGAGTGATGCCAGGGATGTCATGGTGTGGGTGTGATGCCAGGGATGTCATGGTGTGGGTGTGATGCCAGAGATGTCTTGGAGGTGGTGAGTGATGCCAGGGATGTCATGGTGTGGGTGTGATGCCAGGGATGTCATGGTGTGGGTGTGATGCCAGAGATGTCATGGAGGTGGTGAGTGATGCCAGGGATGTGATGGTGTGGGTGTGTGATGCCAGGGATGCCAGGGATGCCAGGGATGCCAGGGATGCCAGGAATGCCAGGGATGCCAGGGATGCCGGGGATGCCAGGGATGCCAGGAATGCCAGGGATACCAGGGATGCCAGGGATGCCAGGGATACCAGGGATGCCAGGGATGCCAAGGTGTGAATGTGTGATGCCAGGAATGCCATGGTGTGGGTGTGTGATGCCAGGGACGCCAGGGATCCCATAGTGTGGGTGTGTGATGCCAGGGATGCCATGGTGTGGGTGTGTGATGCCAGGAATGCCATGGCGTGGGTGTATGATGCCAGGGATGCCAGGGATGCTATGGTGTGGGTGTGTGATGGCAGGGATGCCATGGTGTGGGTGTGTGATGCCAGGGATGCCATGGTGTGGGTGTGTGATGCCAGGGATGCCATGGTGTGGGTGTGTGATGCCAGGGATGCCATGGTGTGAGTGTGTGATGCCAGGGATGCCATGGTGTGGGTGTGTGATGCCAGAGATGTCATGGTGTGGGTGTGTGATGCCAGGGATGCCATGGTGTGGGTCTCTGATGCCAGGGATGCCATGGTGTGGGTATGTGATGCCAGGGATGCCATGGCGTGGGTGTGTGATGCCAGGGATATCATGGTGTTAGTGTGTGATGCCATGGATGTCATGGTGTGGGAATGTGATGCCTGGGATGTCATGGTGAGAGTGTGTGATGCCAGGGATGTCATGGTGTGGGTGTGTTATGCCAGGGATGCAAGGAATGCCAGGGATGCCAGGGATGATAGGGATGCCAGGGATGCCAGGAATGCCAGGGATGCCAGGGATGCCGGGGATGCCAGGGATGCCAGGAATGCCAGGGATACCAGGGATGCCAATGATGACAGGGATACCAGGGATGCCAGGGATGCCAAGGTGTGAATGTGTGATGCCAGGGAAGCCATGGTGTGGGTGTGTGATGCCAGGAATGCCATGGTGTGGGTGTGTGATGCCAGGGACGCCAGGGATGCCATAGTGTGGGTGTGTGATGCCAGGGATGCCATGGTGTGGGTGTGTGATGCCAGGAATGCCATGGTGTGGGTGTGTGATGCCAGGGATGCCAGGGATGCTATGGTGTGGGTGTGTGATGCCAGGGATGCCATGGTGTGGGTGTGTGATGCCAGGGATGCCATGGTGTGGGTGTGTGATGCCAGGGATGCCACGGTGTGGGTGTGTGATGCCAGGGATGCCATAGTGTGAGTGAGTGATGCCAGGGATGCCATGGTGTGGGTGTGTGATGCCAGGGATGTCATGGTGTGGGTGTGTGATGCCAGGGATGCCATGGTGTGGGTCTCTGATGCCAGGGATGCCATGGTGTGGGTATGTGAAGCCAGGGATGCCATGGCGTGGGTGTGTGATGCCAGGGATATCATGGTGTTAGTGTGTGATGCCAGGGATGTCATGGTGTGGGAATGGGGTGCCAGGGATGTCATGGTGGGGGTGTGTGATCCAAGGGATGTCATGTGTGGGTGTGTGATGCCAGGAATGATAATGTGTGGGTGTGTGATGCCAGGAATGCCATGGTGAGGGTGTGTGATGCCAGGGATGGCAGGGATGCTATGGTGTGGGTGTGTGATGCCAGGGATGCCATGGTGTGGGTGTGTGATGCCAGGAATGCCATGGTGTGGGTGAGTGACGTCAGGGATGCCAGGGATGCTATGGTGTGGGTGTGTGATGCCAGGAATGTCATGGTGTGGGTGTGTGATGCCAGGAATGCCATTGTGTGGGTGTGTGATGCCAGGAATTCCAGGGATGCTGAGGTGTGGGTGTGTGATGCCAGGGATGCCATGGTGTGGGTGTGTGATGCCAGGGATGCTATGGTGTGGGTGTGTGATGCCAGGGATGCTATGGTGTGGGTGTGTGATACCAGGGATGCCATGGTGTGGGTGTGTGATGCCAGGGATGCCAGGGATGCTATGGTGTGGGTTTGTGATGCCAGGGATGCTATGGTGTGGGTGTGTGATGCCAGGGATGCTATGGTGTGGGTGTGTGATGCAAGGGATGCCATATTGTGGGTGTGTGATGCCAGGGATGCCATGGTATGGGTGTGTGATGCCAGGGATGCTATGGTGTGGGTGTGTGTTGCTAGGGATGCTATGGTGTGGGTGTGTGATGCCAGGGATACCAGGGATGCTATGGTGTGGGTGTGCGATGCCAGGGATGCCATGGTGTGGGTGGGTGATGCCAGGGATACCATGGTGTGGGTGTGTGATGCCAGGGATGCCATGGTGTGGGTGTTTGATGCCAAGGATGCCATGGTGTGGGTGTGTGATGCCAGGGATGCCATGGTGTGGGTGTGTGATGCCAGGGATGCCATGGGGTGGGTGTGTGATGCCAGGGATGCCATGGTGTGGGTGTGTGATGCCAGGGATGCTATGGTGTGGGTGTGTGATGCCAGGGATGCCATGGTGTGGGTGTGTGATGCCAGGGATGTCATGGTGTGGGTGAGTGAAGCCAGGGATGCCATGGTGTGGGTGTCTGATGCCAGGGATGCCATGGTGTGGGTGTGTGATGCAAGTGATGTCATGGTGTGGGTGAGTGATGCCAGGGATGCCATGGTGTGCGTGTCTGATGCCAGGGATGCCATGGCGTGGGTGTTTGATGCAAGGGATATCATGGTGTTAGTGTGTGATGCCAGAGATGTCATGGTGTGGGAGTGTGATGCCAGGGATGTCATGGTGTAAGGGTGTGATGACTGGAATGTGATGGTGTGGGTGTGTGATGCCAGGGATGTCATAGTGGGGGTGTGTGATGCCAGCGATGCCATGGTGTGGGTGTGTGATGCCAGAGATGTCATGGTGTGGGTGTGTGATGCCAGGGATGTCATGGTGTGTGTGTGTGATGTCAGGGATGTCATGGTGAGGGTGTGTGATGCCAGGGATGCCATGGTGTGGGTGTGTGATGCCAGGGATGTCATGGTGTGGGAGTGTGATGCCAGGGATGTCATGGTGTGGGTGTGTGGTGCCAGGGACGTCATGGTGTGGGTGTGTGATGCCAGGGATGTCATTGTGTGAGCGTGTGATGCGTGGGATGTCATGGTGTGGGTGTGTGATGCCAGGGATGTCATGGTGTGGGTGTGATGCCAGAGATGTCATGGAGGTGGTGAGTGATGTCAGGGATATCATGGTGTGGGTGTGTGATGCCAGGGATGCCATTATGTCGGAATGTGATGCCAGGGATGTCATGGTGAGAGTGTGTGATGCCAGGGATGTCATGGTGTGGGTGTGTGATGCCAGGGATGCCAGGAATGCCAGGGATGCCAGGGATGCCAGGGATGCCAGGGATGCCAGGAATGCCAGGGATGCCAGGGATGCCGGGGATGCCAGGGATGCCAGGAATGCCAGGGATACCAGGGATGCCAGGGATGCCAGGGATACCAGGGATGCCAGGGATGCCAAGGTGTGAATGTGTGATGCCAGGAATGCCATGGTGTGGGTGTGTGATGCCAGGGACGCCAGGGATCCCATAGTGTGGGTGTGTGATGCCAGGGATGCCATGGTGTGGGTGTGTGATGCCAGGAATGCCATAGTGTGGGTGTATGATGCCAGGGATGCCAG
Source organism: Cherax quadricarinatus (assembly GCF_038502225.1). Taxonomy (NCBI): domain Eukaryota; kingdom Metazoa; phylum Arthropoda; class Malacostraca; order Decapoda; family Parastacidae; genus Cherax; species Cherax quadricarinatus. The sequence goes on along the minus strand of NC_091372.1, from coordinate 13,437,578 downwards.
GGATGCTATGGTGTGGGTGTGTGATGGCAGGGATGCCATGGTGTGGGTGTGTGATGCCAGGGATGCCATGGTGTGGGTGTGTGATGCCAGGGATGCCATGGTGTGGGTGTGTGATGCCAGGGATGCCATGGTGTGAGTGTGTGATGCCAGGGATGCCATGGTGTGGGTGTGTGATGCCAGAGATGTCATGGTGTGGGTGTGTGATGCCAGGGATGCCATGGTGTGGGTCTCTGATGCCAGGGATGCCATGGTGTGGGTATGTGATGCCAGGGATGCCATGGCGTGGGTGTGTGATGCCAGGGATATCATGGTGTTAGTGTGTGATGCCATGGATGTCATGGTGTGGGAATTTGATGCCTGGGATGTCATGGTGAGAGTGTGTGATGCCAGGGATGTCATGGTGTGGGTGTGTTATGCCAGGGATGCAAGGAATGCCAGGGATGCCAGGGATGATAGGGATGCCAGGGATGCCAGGAATGCCAGGGATGCCAGGGATGCCGGGGATGCCAGGGATGCCAGGAATGCCAGGGATACCAGGGATGCCAAAGATGACAGGGATACCAGGGATGCCAGGGATGCCAAGGTGTGAATGTGTGATGCCAGGGAAGCCATGGTGTGGGTGTGTGATGCCAGGAATGCCATGGTGTGGGTGTGTGATGCCAGGGACGCCAGGGATGCCATAGTGTGGGTGTGTGATGCCAGGGATGCCATGGTGTGGGTGTGTGATGCCAGGAATGCCATGGTGTGGGTGTGTGATGCCAGGGATGCCAGGGATGCTATGGTGTGGGTGTGTGATGCCAGGGATGCCATGGTGTGGGTGTGTGATGCCAGGGATGCCATGGTGTGGGTGTGTGATGCCAGGGATGCCATGGTGTGGGTGTGTGATGCCAGGGATGCCATGGTGTGAGTGAGTGATGCCAGGGATGCCATGGTGTGGGTGTGTGATGGCGGGGATGTCATGGTGTGGGTGTGTGATGCCAGGGATGCCATGGTGTGGGTCTCTGATGCCAGGGATGCCATGGTGTGGGTATGTGAAGCCAGGGATGCCATGGCGTGGGTGTGTGATGCCAGGGATATCATGGTGTTAGTGTGTGATGCCAGGGATGTCATGGTGTGGGAATGGGATGCCAGGGATGTCATGGTGGGGGTGTGTGATCCAAGGGATGTCATGTGTGGGTGTGTGATGCCAGGAATGATAATGTGTGGGTGTGTGATGCCAGGGATGTCATGGTGTGAGTGTGTGATGCCAGGGATGTCATGGTCAGGGAGTGTGATGGCAGAGACGTCATGGTGTGGGTGTGTTATGCCAGGGATGCAAGGAATGCCAGGGATGCCAGGGATGATAGGGATGCCAGGGATGCCAGGAATGCCAGGGATGCCAGGGATGCCGGAGATGCCAGGGATGCCAGGAATGCCAGGGATACCAGGGATGCCAATGATGACAGGGATACCAGGGATGCCAGGGATGCCAAGGTGTGAATGTGTGATGCCAGGGAAGCCATGGTGTGGGTGTGTGATGCCAGGAATGCCATGGTGTGGGTGTGTGATGCCAGGGACGCCAGGGATGCCATAGTGTGGGTGTGTGATGCCAGGGATGCCATGGTGTGGGTGTGTGATGCCAGGAATGCCATGGTGTGGGTGTGTGATGCCAGGGATGCCAGGGATGCTATGGTGTGGGTGTGTGATGCCAGGGATGCCATGGTGTGGGTGTGTGATGCCAGGGATGCCATGGTGTGGGTGTGTGATGCCAGGGATGCCACGGTGTGGGTGTGTGATGCCAGGGATGCCATGGTGTGAGTGAGTGATGCCAGGGATGCCATGGTGTGGGTGTGTGATGCCAGGGATGTCATGGTGTGGGTGTGTGATGCCAGGGATGCCATGGTGTGGGTGTGTGATGCCAGGGATGCCATGGTGTGGGTCTCTGATGCCAGGGATGCCATGCTGTGGGTATGTGAAGCCAGGGATGCCATGGCGTGGGTGTGTGATGCCAGGGATATCATGGTGTTAGTGTGTGATGCCAGGGATGTCATGGTGTGGGAATGGGATGCCAGGGATGTCATGGTGGGGGTGTGTGATCCAAGGGATGTCATGTGTGGGTGTGTGATGCCAGGAATGATAATGTGTGGGTGTGTGATGCCAGGGATGTCATGGTGTGAGTGTGTGATGCCAGGGATGTCATGGTCAGGGAGTGTGATGGCAGAGACGTCATGGTGTGGGTGTGTGGTGCCCGGGATGTCATGGTTTGGGTGTGTGATGCCAGGGATGTCATGGTGTGAGAGTGTAATGCCAGGGATGTCATGGTGTGGGTGTGTGATACCAGAGATGCCATGGTGTGAGTGTGTGATGTCAGGGATGCCATGGCGTGGATGTGTGATGCCAGGAATGTGATGGTGTGAGTGTGTGATGCCAGAGATGTCATGGTGTGGGTGTGTGATGCCAGGAATGTCATGGTGTGGGGGTGTGATGACTGGAATGTGATGGTGTGGATGTGTGATGCCAGGGATGTCATGGAGAGGGGTTGTGATGCCAGGGATGCCAGGGTGGGGGTGTGTGATGCCAGGGATGCCATGGTGTGGGTGTGTGATGCCAGGGATGTCATTGTGTGAGTGTGTTGTGCCCGGGATGTCATGGTGTGAGTGTGTGGTGCCAAAGATGTCATGGTGTGGGTGTGTGATGCCCTGGATGCTATGCTGTCTGTGTGTGATGCCAGGGATGCAAGGAATGCAAGCGATGAGAAGGATGCCAGGGCTGCCAGGAATGCCAGGGATGCAAGGGATGCCAGGGTTGCCAGGGATGCCAGAGATTCCAGGGATGCCATGGTGTGGGAGTGTGATGCCAGGGATGTCATGGTGGGGGTGTGTGAAGCCAGGGATGTCATGGTGTGGGTGTTTGATGCCAGGGATGCCATGGTGTGGGTGTGTGATGCCAGGGATGTCATGGTGTGAGTGTGTGGTGCCAGAGATGTCATGGTGTGGGTGTGTGATGCCCTGGATGCTATGCTGTCTGTGTGTGATGCCAGGGATGCAAGGAATGCAAGCGATGAGAGGGATGCCAGGGATGCCAGGAATTCCAGGGATGCAAGGGATGCCAGGGTTGCCAGGGAAGCCAGAGATTCCAGGGATGCCATGGTGTGGGAGTGTGATGCCAGGGATGTCATTTTGGGGGTGTGTGATGCCAGGGATGTCATGGTGTGGGTGTTTGATGCCAGGGATGCCATGGTGTGGGTGTGTGATGCCAGGGATGCCACGGTGTGAGTGTGTGATGCCAGGGATATCATGGTGTGGGTGTGTGGTGCCAGGGATGTCATGGTGTGGATGTGTGATGCTAGGGATGTAATGATGTGAGAGTGTGCTGCCAGGGATGTCATGATGTGGGTGTGTGATGCCAGAGATGTCATGGTGTGAGCGTGTGATGTCGGGGATGCCATGGCGTGGATGTGTGATGCCAGGGATGTCATGGTGTGAGTGTGTGAAGCCAGGGATGTCATGGTGTGGGTGTGTGATGCCATGGATGCTATGCTCTCTGTGTGTGATGCCAGGGATGCTATGCTCTCTGTGTGTGATGCCAGGGATACCAGGAATGCAAGGGACGCCAGGGATGCCAGGGATGGCAGGAATGCCAGGGATGCCAGGGATGCCAGAGTTGCCAGGGATGTAAGGAATTACAGGGATGCCATGGTGTGAGTGTGTGCTGCCAGGGATGTCATGGCGTGGGTGTGTGATGCCTGGGATGCCATGGTGTGGGTGTGTGATGTCAGGGATGCCATGGTGTGGGTGTGTGATGCCAGGGATGTCAAGGCGTGGGTGTGTGATGCCTGGGATGTCATGGTGGGGTGTGTGATGCCAGGGATATCATGGTGTGAGTGTGTGATGCCAGGGATGCCATGGTGTTGATATATGATGCCAGGGATGTCTTGGTGTGAGTGTGTGAGGCAAGGGATATCATGGTGTGGGTGTGTGAGGCAAGGGATGTCATGGTGTGGGTGTGTGGTGCCAGGGATGTCATGGTGTGTGTGTGTAATGCCAGGGATGTCATGGAGTGGGTGTGTGATGCCAGGGATGTCATGGTGTGGGTATGTGTTGCCAGGGATGTCATGGTGTGGGTGCGTGATGCCAGGGATGTCATTGTGTGGGTGTGTGATGCCAGGGATGACATGGTGGGGGTGTGTGATGCCAGGGATGTCATGGTATGGGTGTGTGAAGCCAGGGATGCCATGGTGTGGGTATGTGCTGCCAGGGATGTCATGGTGTTGGTGTGTGATGCCAGGGATGTCATGGTGTAGGTTTGTGATGCCAGGGATGTCATGGTGTGGGTGTGTGATGCCAGGGATGCCATGGTGTGGGTGTGTGATGCCAGGGATGTCATGGTGTGGGTGTGTGATGCCAGGGATGTCATCGTGTGGGTGTGTGATGTCAGGGATGTCATGGTGTGAGTGCGTGATGGCACGGATGTTATGGTGTGGGTGTGTGATGCCAGGAATGTCATGGTGTGGGGGTGTGATGACTGGAATGTGATGGTGTGGATGTGTGATGCCAGGGATTTCATGGAGAGGGGTTGTGATGCCAGGGATGCCAGGGTGGGGGTGTGTGATGCCAGGGATGCCATGGTGTGGGTGTGTGATGCCAGGGATGTCATGGTGTGAGTGTGTGGTGCCAGGGATGTCATGGTGTGAGTGTGTGGTGCCAGAGATGTCATGGTGTGAGCGTGTGACGTCAGGGATGTCATGGTGTGGGTGTGTGATGCCCTGGATGCTATGCTGTCTGTGTGTGATGCCAGGGATGCAAGGAATGCAAGCGATGAGAGGGATGCCAGGGATGCCAGGAATGCCAGGGATGCAAGGGATGCCAGGGTTGCCAGGGATGCCAGAGATTCCAGGGATGCCATGGTGTGGGAGTGTGATGCCAGGGATGTCATGGTGGGGGTGTGTGATGCCAGGGATGTCATGGTGTGGGTGTTTGATGCCAGGGATGCCATGGTGTGGGTGTGTGATGCCAGGGATGCCACGGTGTGAGTGTGTGATGCCAGGGATATCATGGTGTGGGTGTGTGGTGCCAGGGATGTCATGGTGTGGATGTGTGATGATTGGGATGTAATGATGTGAGAGTGTGCTGCCAGGGATGTCATGATATGGGTGTGTGATGCCAGAGATGTCATGGTGTGAGCGTGTGATGTCGGGGATGCCATGGCGTGGATGTGTGATGCCAGGGATGTCATGGTGTGAGTGTGTGAAGCCAGGGATGTCATGGTGTGGGTGTGTGATGCCATGGATGCTATGCTCTCTGTGTGTGATGCCAGGGATGCTATGCTCTCTGTGTGTGATGCCAGGGATACCAGGAATGCAAGGGACGCCAGGGATGCGAGGTATGGCAGGAATGCCAGGGATGCCAGGGATGCCAGAGTTGCCAGGGATGTAAGGAATTACAGGGATGCCATGGTGTGAGTGTGTGCTGCCAGGGATGCCAGGGATTTCAGGGATGCCATGGTGTGAGTGTGTGATGCCAGGGATGCCATAGTGTGGGTCTGGGATGCCAGGGATGCCATGGTGTGGGTGTGTGATGCCAGGGATGCAGTGGTGTGGGTGTCTGATGCCAGGGATGCCATGGTGTGGGTGTGTGATGCCAGAGATGTCATGGTGTGGGTGTGTGACGCCAGGGATGCTATGCTGTCTGTGTGTGATTTCAGGGATGCCATGGTGTGGTTGTGTGATGCCAGGGATGTCATTGTGTGGGTGTGTGATGCTAGGAATGTCATGATGTGAGTGTGTGATGCCAGGGATGTCATGGTGTGGGTGTGTGATGCCAGGGATGTCATGGTGTGAGTGTGTGATGCCAGGGGTGCCATGGTGTGGGTGTGTCACGCCAGGGATGTCATGGTGTGGGTGTGTGATGCCAGGGATGCCTGGGATGCCAGGGATGCCGGGGATACCAGGGATGCCAGGGATGCCATGGTGTGAGTGTGTGATGCCAAGCATGTCATTGTGGGGATGTGTGATGCAAGGGATGCCATTGTGTGGGTGTGTGATGCCAGGGATGCCATGGTGTGGGTGTGTGATGTCTGGGATGCCATGGTGTGGGTGTGTGATGCCAGGGATGTCATGGCGTGGGTGTGTGATGCCTGGGATGTCATGGTGGGGTGTGTGATGCCAGGGATATCATGGTGTGAGTGTGTGATGCCAAGGATGCCATGGTGTTGATATATGATGCCAGGGATGTCTTGGTGTGAGTGTGTGAGGCAAGGGATATCATGGTGTGGGTGTGTGAGGCAAGGGATGTCATGGTGTGGGTGTGTGGTGCCAGGGATGTCATGGTGTGTGTGTGTAATGCCAGGGATGTCATGGAGTGGGTGTGTGATGCCAGGGATGTCATGGTGTGGGTATGTCTTGTCAGGGATGTCATGGTGTGGGTGCGTGATGCCAGGGATGTCATTGTGTGGGTGTGTGATGCCAGGGATGCCATGGTGGGGGTGTGTGATGCCAGGGATGTCATGGTGTGAGTGTGAGATGCCAGGGATGGTGGGGGTGTGTGATGCCAGGGATGTCATGGTATGGGTGTGTGAAGCCATGGATGCCATGGTGTGGGTATGTGCTGCCAGGGATGTCATGGTGTTGGTGTGTGATGCCAGGGATGTCATGGTGTAGGTGTGTGATGCCAGGGATGTCATGGTGTGGGTGTGTGATGCCAGGGATGCCATGGTGTGGGTGTGTGATGCCAGGGATGTCATGGCGTGGGTGTGTGATGCCAGGGATGTCATCGTGTGGGTGTGTGATGTCAGGGATGCCATGGTGTGGGTGTGATGCCAGGGATGTCAAGGTGTCGGTGTGTGATGCCAGGGATGTCATGGTGTGAGTGCGTGATGGCAGGGATGTTATGGTGTGGGTGTGTGATGCCAGGAATGTCGTGGTGTGGGGGTGTGATGACTCTAATGTGATGGTGTGGATGTGTGATGCCAGGGATTTCATGAAGAGGGGTTGTGATGCCAGGGATGCCAGGGTGGGGGTGTGTGATGCCAGGGATGCCATGGTGTGGGTGTGTGATGCCAGGGATGTCATGGTGTGAGTGTGTGGTGCCAGGGATGTCATGGTGTGAGTGTGTGGTGCCAGAGATGTCATGGTGTGAGTGTGTGACGTCAGGGATGTCATGGTGTGGGTGTGTGATGCCCTGGATGCTATGCTGTCTGTGTGTGATGCCAGGGATGCAAGGAATGCAAGCGATGAGAGGGATGCCAGGGATGCCAGGAATGCCAGGGATGCAAGGGATGCCAGGGTTGCCAGGGATGCCATGGTGTGGGAGTGTGATGCCAGGGATGTCATGGTGGGGGTGTGTGATGCCAGGGATGTCATGGTGTAGGTGTTTGATGCCAGGGATGCCATGGTGTGGGTGTGTGATGCCAGGGATGCCACGGTGTGAGTGTGTGATGCCAGGGATATCATGGTGTGGGTGTGTGGTGCCAGGGATGTCATGGTGTGGATGTGTGATGCTAGGGATGTAATGATGTGAGAGTGTGCTGCCAGGGATGTCATGATGTGGGTGTGTGATGCCAGAGATGTCATGGTGTGAGCGTGTGATGTCGGGGATGCCATGGCGTGGATGTGTGATGCCAGGGATGTCATGGTGTGAGTGTGTGAAGCCAGGGATGTCATGGTGTGGGTGTGTGATGCCATGGATGCTATGCTCTCTGTGTGTGATGCCAGGGATGCTATGCTCTCTGTGTGTGATGCCAGGGATACCAGGAATGCAAGGGACGCCAGGGATGCCAGGGATGGCAGGAATGCCAGGGATGCCAGGGATGCCATAGTTGCCAGGGATGTAAGGAATTACAGGGATGCCATGGTGTGAGTGTGTGCTGCCAGGGATGCCAGGGATTTCAGGGATGCCATGGTGTCAGTGTGTGATGCCAGGGATGCCATGGTGTGAGTGTGTGATGCCAGGGATGCCATGGTGTGGGTGTGGGATGCCAGGGATGCCATGGTGTGGGTGTGTGATGCCAGGGATGCCATGGTGTGGGTGTGTGATGCCAGGGATGCCATGGTGTGGGTGTGTGATGCCAGAGATGTCATGGTGTGGGTGTGTGACGCCAGGGATGCTATGCTGTCTGTGTGTGATTTCAGGGATGCCATGGTGTGGTTGTGTGATGCCAGGGATGTCATTGTGTGGGTGTGTGATGCTAGGAATGTCATGATGTGAGTGTGTGATGCCAGGGATGTCATGGTGTGGGTGTGTGATGCCAGGGATGTCATGGTGTGAGTGTGTGATGCCAGGGGTGCCATGGTGTGGGTGTGTCACGCCAGGGATGTCATGGTGTGGGTGTGTGATGCCAGGGATACCTGGGATGCCAGGGATGCCGGGGATACCAGGGATGCCAGGGATGCCAGGGATGCCATGGTGTGAGTGTGTGATGCCAAGCATGTCATTGTGGGGATGTGTGATGCAAGGGATGCCATTGTGTGGGTGTGTGATGCCAGGGATGCCATGGTGTGGGTGTGTGATGTCTGGGATGCCATGGTGTGGGTGTGTGATGCCAGGGATGTCATGGCGTGGGTGTGTGATGCCTGGGATGTCATGGTGGCGTGTGTGATGCCAGGGATATCATGGTGTGAGTGTGTGATGCCAGGGATGCCATGGTGTTGATATATGATGCCAGGGATGTCTTGGTGTGAGTGTGTGAGGCAAGGGATATCATGGTGTGGGTGTGTGAGGCAAGGGATGTCATGGTGTGGGTGTGTGGTGCCAGGGATGTCATGGTGTGTGTGTGTAATGCCAGGGATGTCATGGAGTGGGTGTGTGATGCCAGGGATGTCATGGTGTGGGTATGTGTTGCCAGGGATGTCATGGTGTGGGTGCGTGATGCCAGGGATGTCATTGTGTGGGTGTGTGATGCCAGGGATGCCATGGTGGGGGTGTGTGATGCCAGGGATGTCATGGTATGGGTGTGTGAAGCCAGGGATGCCATGGTGTGGGTATGTGCTGCCAGGGATGTCATGGTGTTGGTGTGTGATGCCAGGGATGTCATGGTGTAGGTGTGTGATGCCAGGGATGTCATGGTGTGGGTGTGTGATGCCAGGGATGCCATGGTGTGGGTGTGTGATGCCAGGGATGTCATGGTGTGGGTGTGTGATGCCAGGGATGTCATCGTGTGGGTGTGTGATGTCAGGGATGCCATGGTGTGGGTGTGATGCCAGGGATGTCAAGGTGTCGGTGTGTGATGCCAGGGATGTCATGGTGTGAGTGCGTGATGGCAGGGATGTTATGGTGTGGGTGTGTGATGCCAGGGATGTTTTCGTGTGGGTGTGTGATGCCAGGGATGCCAGGGATGCCAGGGATGCCAGGGATGCCAGGGATGCCAGGGATGCCAGGGATGCCAGGGATGGCAGGGATGACAGGGATGCCAGGGATGCCAGGGATGCCAGGGATGCCAGGGATGCCCGGGATGCCAGAGATGCCAGGGATGTTATGGATTCCAGGGATGCCAGGGATGACAGGGATGCCAGGGATGCCAGATATACCAGGGATGTCAGAGATGCCAGGGATGCCAGGGATGCCAAGGATGCCAGGGATGCCATGGTGTGAGTGCATGATGCCAAGAATGCCATTGTGTGGGTGTGTGATACCAGGGATGCCATGGTGTGGGTGTGTGATGCCATGTATGCCATGGAGTGGGTGTGATGAAAATGATGCCATGGTGTGTGTGTGTGATGCCAGGGATGCTATGGTGTGGGCGTGTGATGCCAGGTATGTCATGGCGTGGGTGTGTGATGCTAGGGATGTCATGGTTTGGGTGTGTGATGCAAGGGATACCATGGTGTGGGTGTGTGATGCCAGGGATGTCATGGTGTGGGTGTGTGAAGCCAGGGATGCCATGGTGTGGGTACGTGGTGCCAGGGATGTCATGGTGTTGGTGTGTGATGCCAGGGATGTCATGGTGTGGGTGTGTGATGCCAGGGATGTCATGGTGTCGGTGTGTGATGTCAGGGATGCCAGGGATGCCATGGTGTGGGTGTGTGATGCCAGGGATGTCATGGTGTGGGTGTGTGATGTCAGGGATGCCATGGTGTGGGTGTGATGCCAGAGATGTCAAGGTGTGGGTGTGTTATGCCAGGGATGTCATGGTGTGAGTGTGTGATGCCAGGGATGTTGTGGTGTGGGTGTGTGATGCCAGGGGTGTTATGATGTGGGTGTGTGATGCCAGGGATGCTGTGCTGTTTGTGTGTGATGCCAGGGATGCCAGGGATGCCAGGGATGCCAGGGATGGCAGGGATGATAGGGATGCCAGGGATGTCAGTGATGCCAGGGATGCCAGGGATGCCCGGGATGCCAGAGATGCCAGGGATGTTATGGATTTCAGGAATGCCAGGGATGACAGGGATGCCAAGGATGCCAGATATACCAGGGATGCCAGGGATGCCAGGGATGCCAGGGATGCCAAGGATGCCAGGGATGCCATGGTGTGAGTGTGTGATGCCATGGATGCCATTGTGTGGGTGTGTGAAACAAGGGATGCCATGGTGTGGGTGTGTGATGCCATGTATGCCATGGAGTGGTGTGATGCCAAGGATGCCATGGTGTGGGTGTGTGATACCATGGATGCTATGGTGTGGGCGTGTGATGCCAGGTATGTCATGGCGTGGGTGTGTGATGCTAGGGATGTCATGGTGTGGGTGTGTGATGCAAGTTTGCCATGGTGTGGGTGTGTGATGCCAGGGATGTCATGGTGTTGGGTGTGTGATGCCAGGGATGTCATGGTGTGAGTGTGTGATGCCAGGGACGCCATTGTGTGGGTGTGTGATGCCATGGATGTCATAGTGTGGGTGTGTGATTCCAGTGATATTATGGTGTGAGTGAGGGATGCCAGGGATGTCATGGTGTGGGTGGGTGATGCCAGGGATGTCATGGTGTGAGTTCGTGATACCAGGGATGCCATGGTGTGAGTGTGTGATGCCAGGGATGTCATCGTGTGGGTGTGTGATGCCAGGGGTGTCATGGTGTGGCTGTGGGATACCAGTGATATGATGGTGTGGGTGTGTGATGCCAAGGATGCCATAGTGTGGGTGTGTGATGCCAGGGATGTCATGGTGTGGGTATGTGATGCCAATTATGTCATGGTGTAGGTGTGTGATGCCAGGGATGTCATGGTGTGGCTGTGTGATGCCAGGGATGTCATGGTGTGGGTGTGTGATGCCATGGATGTCATGGTGAGGATGTGTGATGCCAGGTATGCCATGGTGTGGGTGTGTGATGCCAGGGATGCCATGGTGTGAGTGATTCCAGTGATGCTATAGTGTGGGTGTGTGATGCCAGGGATGCTATTGTGTGGGTGTGTGATGCCCAGGATGCCATGGTGTGGGTGTGTGATGCCAGGGATGCCATGGTGTGGGTGTGTGATGCCAGGGATATCATGGTGTGGGTGTGTGATGCCAGGGATGACATAGTGTGGATGTGTGATGCCAGGGATGCCATGGTGTGGGTTTGTGATGCCAGGGATACCATGGTGTGGGTGTGTGATGCCAAGGATGTCATGGTGTGGGTGTGTGATGCCAGGGATGCCATGGTGTGGGTATGGGATGCCAGGAATGTCAAGGTGTGAGAGTGTGATGCCAGGGATGCCATTGTGTGGTTGTGTGATGCCAGGGATGTCATGGTGTGGGTGAGTGATGCCAGGGATGTGATGGTGTATGTGGATGATGCCAGGGATGTCATGGTGTGAGTGCGTGATGCCTCGGATGCCATGGTGTGAGTGTGTGATGCCAGGGATGTCATCGTGTGGGTGTGTGATGCCACGGATGTCATGGTGTGGCTGTGGGATGCCAGTAATGTCATGGTGTGGGTGTGTGATGCCGGGGATGCCATAGTGTGGGTGTGTGATGCCAGGGATGTCATGGTATGGGTATGTGATGCCAGGGATGTCATGGTGTGGGTGTGTTACGCCAGGGATGCTGTGCTGTCTGTGTGTGATTCCAATGATGCCATTGTGTGGATGTGTGATGTCAGGGATGTCATGGTGTGGGTGTGTAATGCTAGGAATGTCATGGTGTGAGTGTGTGATGCCAGGGATGTCATGGTGTGGCTGTGTGATGCCAGGGATGTCATGGTGTGGGTGTGTGATGCCAGGGATGTCATGGTGTGGGTGTGTGAGGCCAGGGATGTCATGGTGTGGCTGTGTGATGCCAGGGATGTCATGGTGTGGGTGTGTGATGCCAGGGATGCCATGGCGTGGGTGTGTGATGCCAGGGATGTCATGGTGTGGGTGTGTTACGCCAGGGATGCTGTGCTGTCTGTGTGTGATTCCAATGATGCCATTGTGTGGATGTGTGATGTCAGGGATGTCATGGTGTGGGTGTGTAATGCTAGGAATGTCATGGTGTGAGTGTGTGATGCCAGGGATGTCATGGTGTGGCTGTGTGATGCCAGGGATGTCATGGTGTGGGTGTGTGAAGCTAGGAATGTCATGGTGTGAGTGTGTGATGCCAGGGATGCCATGGTGTGGGTGTGTGATGCCAGGGATGCCATGGTGTGGGTGTGTGATGCCAGGGATGTAATGATGTGAGTGTGTGATGCAAGGGATGTCATGGTGTGGGTGTGTGATGCCAGGGGTGCCATGGTGTGTGTGTGTGATTCCAGGGATGCCATGGAGTGGGTGTGTGATGCCAGGGATGTCATGGTGTGGATGCGTGATGCCAGGGATGTCATGGTGTGGGTGTGTGATGCCTCGGAAGCCTTGGTGTGGGTGTGTGATGCCAGGGATGCCATGGTGTGAGGGATGCTATGTTATCTGTGTTTGATGCCAGGGATGTCATGGTGTTGGTGTATGATGCCAGGGATGCCATGGTGTGGGTGTGTGATACTAGGGATGGCATAGTTTGAGTGTGTGACGCCAGGGATGCCATGGTATGGGAGTGGAATGCCAGGGATGTCATGGTGTGGGCGTGATGCCACGAATGCCATGGTGTGGGTGTGTGATGCCAGGGATGTCACGGGTGCTTTGGTGTCCGTGATACCAGGGATGCGTACTCGACAAGTAATGAGAAACCCACAAGTATCTTTTGTAGATACTCGTTCAAATCTCCCTCAGTCAAGGCATGTGTTAGCCATTGCAGAGGAATTCGATCCTCCCAGAGATAACCATTCTGCATATGTAAACCTCACCCTCGTAGAATTGGGTTTAAATGTACATAGTCTGTATAACTAGATGTCCGAGATGAAGTAAATTGTCAACTGTTTGTTATTAACTGATTAGTTTTTTTTAGAAATTTTTTTTCGTATTCACGTTCCCTCCGTATTCTGAGAATTTGACAATAATGATCTGAGTGCGCACCAGATGCCTTTGCTGTTAATTTCACCTTGTATATATATATTTATTCTTCCTCAGAATCCGTAGAGTGCATGAATACAGATCGATTGATCAATTCCATCCATATTGTACAATGAATTGTTCTTATAGTTTGTAATGCATTACGTTAAAAGTGATTACGTTAACACCCATTACGTAAAACTCATTTTGTTAACATCCATTATGATACCATCCATTAATTCTAAGTTATATATGAATTTGTTATTGCATAGAATCAGCCCAGAACCGCCTGCCTGTTCAGCCTATAGATAGTAGTGTATGTCGAGACGACATACATAACACGACCGAGCTGTCAGCATAGTTGCTGATCCCTGTGTTGGATAGCATATCAGTATCATCCATGTGCTTTAGAAAGGAGATCCCTTTTAGGCCTGTGACTTTGTGTGACGTCACGGGATGCGCACGTGTACGTTCGTACCTCTGCCTCGGCCTCAGTCGGCGTTTTGACACAGGCTAGGACAGGCAGAGGCTGGGCTCCATCTCCCATCATCACAGTCTGACAATATATTGTTACCATCCAACAAGTGTGTCTACCTTCAACCCTCGATATCTCCATTTAAGAACCCCTACGATAATGGTGTGGGTGTGTGATGCCAGGGATGCCATGGTGTGGGTGTGTGATGCCAGGGATGCCATGGTGTGGGTGTGTGATGCCAGGGATGCCATGTTGTGGGTGTGTGATGCCAGGGATGTCATGGTGTGGGTGTGTGATGCCAGGGATGTCATGGTGTGGGTGTGTGATGCCAGGGATGCCATGGTGTTGGTGTATGATACCAGGGATTCCATTGTGTGTGTGTGTGATGCCAGGGATTCCATTGTGTGTGTGTGTGTGATGCCAGGGATGTTATGGTGTGGGTGTGTGATGCCAGGGATGCCATGGTGTGGGTGTGTGATGCTAGGGATGTCATGGTGTGGGTGTGTGATGCCAGGGATGTCATGGTGTGGGTGTGTGATCCCAGGGATGCCATGTTGTGGGTGTGTGATGCCAGGGATGTCATGGTGTGGGTGTGTGATGCCAGGGATGTCATGGTGTGGGTGTGTGATGCCAGGGATGTCATGGTGTGGGTGTGTGATGCCAGGGATGTCATGGTGGGGTTGTGTGATACCAGGGATGCCATGTTGTGGGTGTTGGATGCCAGGGATGTCATGGTGTGGGTGCGATGCCAGGGATGCCAGGGATGCCAGGGATGCCAGGGATGCCAGGGATGACAGGGATGCCAGGGATGCTATGGCGTGGGTGTGTGATGCCCACTTCTCTCTATTGCTGTACACTAACAGTTCCTCTCAAGACAGGTGAAACTGCAGACCTGACAAAGATCTTTCACAGCACTCATAAGTACGATAAAGCACCTAAATTACTGGGAACGGTTGAAGTTCCTTGATCTATACTATACGGCGGAGAGAAAGATACATCATAATTTACACTTGGAAAATCTTAGAGGGACTAGTTGCAAATCTTCGCACTAAAATCTGCCTATGAATGCAAAAGACTGGGCAGGAGATGCAGCATTTTCCCAATGAAAATCAAGAGCACCACGAGTACACTGAGAGACAACACAGAAAGTGTCCGGGGCCCAAGACTGTTCAGCTGCCTCCCAGCATACGTAAGGGGGATTACCAATAGACCCCTGACTGTCTTGAAGAAGGCATTGGACAGGCACCTAAAGTCAGTACGTGACCAACCGGGCTGTGGTTTACGTCGGTTTATGTGCAGCGAAGAGTAACAGCCTGGTTGATGAGGCCCTGATCCACCACGAAGCCTGGTCACAGACCGGGACGCGGAGGCCTTGACCCCGAACCTCCCGCCAGGTAGATACCCTGTTTTTCTTACTCCAACGTTATTACTAGGTAGGTATTTCTTAAACTCACCCCGTCACTGATATCTAGTGGTAAGGCAGCAAAGTAATGGTGGATGTCCTCGGTACCAAGATACCCTCGTATTGCACTCTTATCACTACATCCTGGCTGACTTACACATGTGTTAGACTATGTATGATAACGGTACTTAAGTGTACATCTACATAAATAACCTTGACCAACCTGTATTACCACACCACTACTTAACACTTACCCTTGACCAACCTGTATTACCACACCACTACTTAACACTTACCCTTGACCAACCTGTATTACCACACCACTACTTAACACTTACCCTTGACCAACCTGT